>NC_133617.1:41896357-41948389 GCF_048593235.1 Sminthopsis crassicaudata | reverse complement strand
TGATCCTTCTATGATCATAGGTGAGTCACATTTCCTCTGAGAGTCTCAGAGGAAAAAAAAAATTTATACAGCCATTGACCAAAAAACACCCCAAAACAAATTAGTTCCTTGAGTTTAAGTGATTTGCCTAAGATCACACAGTAAGCAGGTGGAAGAGCTGGAATTTGAACTCAGATTCTGTAACATCAAATCACAAGCTCATTCCACTGCATCTGGCTACTAATTCTCTTTTACTTTCCCACTTCCATGGCTTTCAATTTAATCCTGAAACCTAATGATAAAACCAAGACATCTTCAATACAACAATAAACATTGATTAAGCTCTTACTATACACCAGGCACATAAGAACAACAATATCCCATGTGTTGGTATTCAGACAGAGAAAGGAGGAAGGGAGACAAAGCCATTTGTTTCTTGGTGAGAACTTGCTTGTTGATTCTGATAAAGGTCAGGAATGACGGCTCATACTCTGGGCTCTGGCTCCCTGAATAAAAAAGCAATATTTCTCATACTCCAATGGATTCTGCCTAGTTTCCATTTAATTGTAAAGAGCTGTTTGGGTCTTTCCAGAAAAGGGCTGAGTGCCCCTCAAGGGTGGGAGGACTGGTTGGCATTATACTTTGCTATTTCATCTCCTGCTTTCATGTCTCTGCGCAGGGTGTCCTGGATGTCTGGGATGTTCTTGATCATCACCTTTTCTTGTTAAAATTATGAATTTCCTTCAAGGCTCTGTCCAGGTGTGCCCCACTCCTAGAAGAAACACATCCTGTTGTCCTTCTTTGCTAGTGTTCTGCCTCACATTAGCTTATATTTACTCATCTGATATGTAGACTCAATCTCATAGTCACAGACTGGTTTTTCATTTTCTTCTTTCTCTTTTCTTCCTCTTTTTTCTTTATTTTTCTTCTTTCTTTTCTCTCTTTTTTATTTTTCATTCTTAATTCCATTTTTTCTTTCCTTTCCTCCTTTCCTTCTCTTGTCCTTTCGACCCTTTCTTCCTTTTCCCTTCTTTTCTTCCTTTTCCCCTTCCTTTTTCTTTCTTCCTTCCTTTTTCTTCTTTTTTTCTTTCCTTCCTTTCTTCATTTCTTTCTGACTTCTTTCTGTCCTGTTTTCCTTTTTCTCCCTTCTATCTTTTTCCCTTTTTATTCTTTTCTTCCTTCCTTTTTCTTTTTTCTTCCTTTCTTTCTCATTTTCTTATCTTGCTTCTTTCCTTCTTTTTCTTCCTTCCTCCCTTCTTTCTTTCCTCCTTCCTTTTTTATCTTTTCTTCCTTTCCTTCTTCCCTTCCTTCCTTCCTTCCTCCCTTCCTTGCTTTCTTTCTTTCCTGTGTCCTTTCTTCTTTTCTTTTCCAAATCTTTACATAGTGCCTTTCACATGATGTTCCATCGAAGTGCATTATTAAAACCATGACCACTAAGCTTAGATCCCTTAGAATATAAACTTCCTGACAGTATGGCTTGTTTTTGTTTTGGTTTTGTATCCTCAATGTCTAGCACAGTGGCTGGGACAAAGTATACTCCTAACACTTTGTGAATGGTGTTGAAACTGGTCACTACTCAAGAAATGATTCAGTCACACCAATTTCTTCATTACCATCAATTTCCCTACTGAAGTCATTTCAACCACTGATTTTCATTTCCTTTTAGAACTAGAACCCCTATCTATTCTTTACTCCATCTAGCATTTCAACAGCAACCCCTCTCCTGTCTGCCTATAAATATAAAAATATTCTCATCCTGGTGTGTGTGAATCATGGGCAAGTCAGAGAGTGATACCAAGCTTATCAACTGCTCATTCCTGCCTTCGTCTCAGCATTCATCTCCTCATTTCTTGTAAAGCCTTCATTCTCATTGCATCTTGGAGACAGCCAGTTTATGTCTTATCAGCTGCAGGCTGTGTTGGAATGGACAGCAGGAGAGATAAATCTCCATCCTCTCCAGAGACCAGGCTTATCACTGAGACAGTGTGTCTGCTCTCCCAAGTGGAGGGACCCGAGCTGACCTGGCTTTTTCTTCCTAGGGCTTACTCATTGTCACTATAAACCCTTCCCTCCTCCCCCAATCACTGGGAAAGAGCAGTAGAGCCCTAATTGAACTTCAGGAGTTTCCAGGCTTTCTGCTTTAGAATTAGAGATCTCCTAGAGTTGGGAAGGAACCTCAAAAGCTGTCTAGTATAATATCTTTATTTTTACAGATAAGACAATAGAGGTGGAAAAAACTTAGGTGATTTGTTCATGGTTATCTAAGTAGTAGCCTGCATACCTGGGACTTGAACTCAAGTCCTCTGACTTATATCTTTCCTTCTCAACTAGTGTCCTTAGACACTAGCTCCTTATAACCCTTTCACTCTTTCATTAGTTTCTTCATTTATTTAATTTAAGGAATTACAATAATGATACTTACTATCCCCATAAGATTATTGGATCAAATAAGATAACAAATGTAAAGTCTTATTTGAACCTTAAAATACTATCTAAATATTAGCTATTTAATTCATTTCAGCCAACATCTATTTATATATGGAAAAAAGTCACTAAATTGTCCTGATCCTCATCCATGATCAAGGGATCGCTTTGACTACTGCTGGGCTCAAGAAGTCCAATGACAAAAAGAAACGATCCACAGACACCAAAACAGAAATAAAGTGAGTGCCCAATAAGAGCTAATATTTAAATAGTCCTTTATAAACATAACCTCACTTGATCCTGACAAAAACCTTAAGAAATAGATGCTATTATTCTTTTCATTTTACAGATGAGAAACTGAGGCTGAGAGAATTGAAGTGATTTGGTCACACAGCTATAAACTATCTAAGGTGGAATTCAGACTCAAATCTTCCTGACTTCAACTCCAGTACTCTATCTGCCATTCTATGTATGCCTCAATGGGCAGGAAACAGCTGAACAAGCTGTTAACGTGATTGCCATAGAATATCATTGCACTATATGAAACAATTTAATCTGAAGAATTCAGAGAAACATGGAAAGATTTGTATGAACTAATGAGGAGTACTGTAAAAAGACTCAGGAAGACAAAAATACATACTTTCACCATTTTGACAAAGAGTTCTCAAAGACTGTAGTTTTTAAATTTTTTTTGGTCTATAATTTTTTAATAGCTTTTTATTTACAAAACATATGCATGGGTAATTTTCCAACATTGACCCTTGCAAAACCTGTTCCAAAATTTCCCCTCCTTCCCCCCACCCCCTCCCCTTGATGGCAGGTAGTCCCTTACATGTCACATATGTTGAAATACATGTTAAAGCCAATATATGTATACATATTTATAGTTATCTTGCTGCAATGAAATCAAGTTATAAAAATATTTTTACGTACATGGACTCCAGATTAAGAAGCCTTTGATACACAGAGAGAAGAAAAGCTGGCAGGATAAAACTTCTGAGAAACACCTATAATTAGGGAGTAGAACAAGGAGGTGTCCCAGCAAAAGAACTCTGGGAAACAAGTGTGAACCACTACATAGCATTCCCAATCCCGCTATTTTTGTCTGCCTGCATTTTGGATTTCCTTCTCAGCTTAATTTTACTTTATTTCAAAGTCCAATTCTTCTTGTGCAGCAAAGTACCTTTTTGGACATGTATACATATATTGTATTTAACTTATACTTTTTTATTAATTTTATAATTATAACATTTTCTTTGACAGTACATATTCATAGGTAATTTTTTTAACAACATTATCCCTTGTACTCCCTTCTGTTCCAAATTTTTCCCCTCCTTCCTTCCACCCCCTCCCCTAGATGGCAGGCATTCCCATACATATTAAATATATTATAGTATATGCTTGGTACAATATATATGTGCAGAACCGAATTTTGTTGTTGTTGTTGTTGTTGCAAAGGAAGAATTGTATTCGAAAGATAAAAATAATCTGGAAAGAAAAACAAAAAAAAATGCCCACAGTTTATACTCATTTCCCAGAGTTCCTTTTCTGGGTGTAACTGATTCTGTCCATCATTGATCATTTGGAATTGGATTAGCTCTTCTCTATGTTAAAGGTATCCACTTCGGAAATCTTCAACATAAAGAAGATCCAACTCACTTCCAGTTGATCAATGATGGACAGAGGTAGATACACCCAGAGAAGAAACACTGGGAGGGGAATGTAAATTGTTAGCACTAATATCTGTCTGCCCAGGTTGCATGTACCTTCGGATTCTAATGTTTATTGTGCAACAAGAAAATGATATTCACACACATGTATTGTACTTAGACTATATTGTAACACATGTAAAATGTATGGTATTGCCTGTCGTCGGGGGGAGGGAATAAGGGAGGGGGGGTAATTTGGAAAAATGAATACAAGGGATAATATTATAAAATATATATATATATATATATAATAAAAAAAAAATTAAAAAAAAAAAAAAAAGATACTATTTTCAAGAGGCATTGGGTTGATTATCAGAGAAAAAGGAAGAAAGACTGATTTGTACTTAATTTGCAATGTATCACAAAAGGTTCCTGAATATAATAGAAATAACATTGGACCATAATACTAAACACTTGGGTTCTCATAGCTCTATAGTTCTGTGAGTTCAAGAAAGTTGTTTTCCATCCTCTTGGTCTCTAAGTTCTCATCCATAAAATGAGGAAAATGAATTAAATAAAGTTTTTTCTAGGTATTAAAAAAAAAAAAAAAAAAAAAAAAAAAAAGGTATCCACTTCCATCAGAATACATCCTCATACAGTATCATTGTTGAAGTGTATAATGATCTTCTGGTTCTGCTCGTTTCACTCAGCATCAGTTGATGTAAGTCTCTCCAAGCATCTCTGAATTCATCCTGCTGGTCATTTCTTACAGAGCAATAATATTCCATAACCTTCATATACCACAATTTACCCAACCATTCTCCAATGATGGGCATCCATTCATCTTCCAGCTTCTAGCCACTATGAAAAGAGCTGCCACAAACATTTTGGCACATACAGGTCCCTTTCCCTTCTTTAGTATCTCCTTGGGATATAAGCCCAGTAGTAGCACTGCTGGGTCAAAGGGTATGCACAGTTTGATAACTTTTTGGGCATAATTCCAGATTGCTCTCCAGAATGGTTGGATTCTTTCACAACTCCACCAACAATGCATCAGTGTCCCAGTTTTTCCACAGCCCCTCCGACATTCATTATTATTTGTTCCTGTCATCTTAGCCAATCTGATAGGTGTGTAGTGGTATCTCAGAGTTGCCTCAATTTGCATTTCTCTGATCGATAGTGATTTGGAACACTCTTTCATATGAGTGGAAATAGTTTTAATTTCATCATCTGAAAATTGTCTGTTCATATCCTTTGACCATTTATCAATTGGAGAATGGCTTGATTGCTTATAAATTAAAGTCTCTCTGTATATTTTGGAGATGAGGCCTTTATCAGAACCTTTAACTGTAAAAATGTTTTCCCAATTTGTTACTTCCCTTCTAATCTTGTTTGCATTAGTTTTGTTTGTGCAAAAAGTTTTTTAAATTGATCAATTGTTTTGTGAGTTTCTTGGTCCTGGTTCTGGGCAAATTCATTGGGCACTAAACTGTATCTTTAGTAATATATATGAGTGGCACATTGAAACAAAGTCAGACCCTGACTAAGTGTAATTTGTAATGACACAAATCTCAGAGAAAGGGAAATGTGTCTTCCTTCTTTCATTTAAGAAAGAAAAAAACTATGGCTGCATAAGATTGAACATACAGTCAAATGGCTTTGAGCAATTGTTTTTGCTGCTAGAGAAAGTTTGTTGGGATAGATTGGAGGGTGAAAGCTAAAGATGATCGTGATATAAAAACAAAGACAGTAACAAACTGTCATCTTTTTAAAAATGTGTTCTTGTGATCTTAAATTTACAATTGAAAGGAAGAAACTTCAGTGGTCTTCTTAATCTGGTAGTGTCCAAACCTTTTTAGTCATGTGTCTTTTTCATTAAAACATGTTGGGAAATGCACTCCCCAAAATTTAATATATTTATTTACTAGTTATAAATTATACATGTGCCACTATACCAAAAGTATAAGCATTCTAAAATATAGACAAAAACATATGGTTTAAAAGAAATAACATTTGATATGGTTATGAATATGGGTAATATAGATAATAAGGAGGTACTGAGTAAGGGAATGATATAGTCCAATAGATTTGCACTTTCCAAAATATCCCTTGTCAGCTTTGTGTTGCATAGATTGCAGTTGGAACAGAGTTAAGGAAAAGAGGTCAATTAGGAGACTATTACAATAGTCTAGATGAGAGTTGTTAAGGGCTGAATTAGGGCTGTAGCTATGTAAGTAGAGAGAAGATGGTGAAAATAAAATTTAAAAAAAGATGTTATGGGGTAGAAATGATAAGGTGACAATTTATTGGACATAGGAAAGTTAAAATATGAAATCAAAATGGTATTAAGGTTTGAGTGATGACAATAATAGGGAAATTCAGGATCAGGACGAGTTTGGGAATAAAGGTAATGTAAGGAGATTTGCAATATATTGCAAACCACTCATACCTGCTCATTTATACCATTCAAAATGAAAAGGAGAAAGAAAAAGGGAGGTTCTTAAAAATCATCACCCAGAGCTATAGTCAATTGTCTGAAGGTTACTGACACAGCCATGAGGTGATTTGGGTAGCAGAGGATCAGCAAGGAAGGAGATGGAAATTTTCAGTATCATTTGCTTTTGGTTCCCAGAGAGTACTTAGGTATAACTACTCAGAAGACTGGATTGTAGATGTAGAACGGAAGAGACTGAGAACTTGCATAATGGAGGGAGGAGGCAGGGTAGAGAAATATTAAAGGATAAATGTAGGAATAATATTAATAGTAGCTAACATCTGCACAACATTTGCAAAGATAGTTTGCAAATATTATCTCGTGATCTTCACAATTAGCTATGGAAATAGGTGCTATTATTATCCCCATTTTACAGATGAAAAGACTAAGGCAAAAATGAAATTATTTATCCAGAATTAGGTCCCTTAGCATGACTTTGGGTCCACACTTTCATGTTAGAGAAAAATTTCAAGACTGACTACTGCTTGGAAGATGGGATATGACCCATTTCCCATCCTCTGACTGGTTGATCGCACATCCCTTGAAGACATCCCATAAGACATTCACTTAGGAGACAACTGATATAGTCTATAAATTTTGTAGAAGAATTGAAGACCAGAAAAGTAAAGGTATGTTCTAATTAGTGCAACTTCTCTGATTTCCATTTACTATCTGCTTGAATAACTGAATTTGTTTGCTAGTTTATTATTTGTGATAATCTTTTGTGTAACTAACATTTGGTGAGATGGGAGTCAAAGTTCTAAGTTATAAACTTGAAGGCTCTCGTTTACTTTTAAGCAATAGTGATAAGTAAAGTAAATATATAAGTAATTTCCCCTGGATTAACAATATTTAGTAAGGCAGAGAAATCTAATTCTAAGTCCAGTATAAGGAAAGAAGAGTTGACAGTTTCATGGTCCTAATTTCCTATTCTCCTCTAGGCAAGAATTGAAGTCTCTTCTTGACATATCTGTTTCAGAGTTATCTATTAATACCTTTCCATAAGCACAATTTCAATAATTCATATGAATGTACATATAACTCTAATAGTCAGCACTTACACTTTAAATAAGGCAAAGCTTCCTGACCATTAAAGGTATCTAAAAGTGGAAGAGGGATGCTTAGGCGATGACTGTTTCCTCCTGGCATAAAGGACTTCTATCAAAAAATAGATGGTTATTGTTAAATGTGTTGTGGTAAACATTCTTTGTTAAGTGAAGTTGGACTAGAGAGCCACTGATATCGCTTCCATCTTGGAAAGTCTATGATTCATCTCAAAATTTAGGGAAGCCACATAGTACAGTGAAAAAATATATCAGCCAAGAATTTGTAAGACCTGGGTTCAGAAACTACTTCTGATGCTTGCTAAGCTAGGTAACCTTTGTCAAATCATTTTAACCTACCTGGTTTTCAATTTTTTTCACCCAAATCATGATGAAATTGAATTAGATGGTCTCTGAGGTTTCTAGAAAGATTTTGCTAAATCCACTAGATTTGGCCAGGAATCTGTCTATAAAATGCTTTATTTGCATTTTTCATTTCAAGTACAGAGTGATCTAAGGTTCAAGCATCAATATTTGGGTCCTGGAGATATTATGAAAGAAAGGAGGGAATGAAAAGTAAGATATTATATATTGTATTTAATTTATACTTTAACATATGTAACATGTATTGGTCGACCTGCCATCTGGGGGAAGGGGTGGGGGGAAGGAGGGGGAAAATTGGAACAAAAGGCTTGGCAATTGTCAATGCTATAAAATTACCCATGCATATATCTGGTAAATAAAAAGCTATCATAAAAAAAAAGAAAGAAAAAAAAATGTAAGGTATTTACTCAAGGTCACACAATAAAGCCAGGACTCTGAGTCTAGATCTTAGATAGGCTGACTCTAATCTAGGAAATGTCTCATGGGAGACACAGGTCCTGAGCTGAGTCAGGAAGAATATCTAACTCTGAAAAACAGAGAAAAAGAGGAAGCTCATAGTAAATAGTTGTTGAATGGTTGATTGATTAGTTGAGCCTGACTCTAAAATTAGTGTTGTTTCTATCTCGCCAGAAGATATTTGTCTTCCCCCTGGTCACCAATAAGGATATGCTTTGACCTGAAGTGACTTTTAAAGTGTGTGCAGGTCATACCAGGACATCTTCCACACAGGGTCAGCTCTGAGCAAGCCCAAAAAGGAATGGCCCTTGAAAACAGAGCTGGAGGGGAATCTGGGATTTCAAAGCTGGCCATAACTGTACCTTCCAAAGTCCACAAAGAAAAAATGTTCTTATGGCCGTACAACTAACTCTCCCCCGATTCCTAGGAATATCTGAGTCCAGATGCTGTTTTCCCGTGTCAAAGAAAAGCACTTCTAGCTAGAATGTGGCTAAACAGTATTTATAAGGATGACTGAGCATTTTTATGGGCATCTGTCTGACTCCAACCTCCCTGGATTTAGGGAAAGAGGGAAACTCTCTTTGTTCTTAATTCTGTTTAGTGGAGTGTCGTGGGATCATAGATCCTAAGCTTGAAGGGACCTTAGAGTCCATCTAACTTACCCAATTATTTTGTAAAGGAAGAAACTGAATCCCAGATAGATTGAGCAACTTGCCCCAGGGTTACCCATGTAGTAAGAGCCAGAGGCAGGACTTGAATCCAGGTATTTCTGCACAATACTAGATTATCCCTATCCGCTAGTTAGTCTGTAGTTCTATATATCTATTTGCATGTTGTCTCCCCCATTAGAATATAAACTCTGATGGAAAGGAGTATTTTGCCCTTCTTTACATTCTCATTGTTTATTCCAGGACTTGATACATAGTAAGAATTTAACAAAAGGGCAGCTAAATGGCTCCATCGTGGATAGAGAGCAAAAAGGGGGGTTAGGAAGACTCATTTCTCTGAGTTCAAATCTAATCTCAGACACTCACTAGCTATGTGACCCTGGACAAGTCACTTTACCCTGTTTGCCTCAGTTTTTTCATCTGTAAAATGAGCTGGAGAAGGAAATAGCCAACCACTTCAGCATCTTTGCCAAGAAAAACCCAAATTGGTTCACGAAAAGTCAAATGTAATTGAAATGACTGAACCACAAGAATTTTAAAAATGATGGTTGATAGACAAATGAGGTCAATAATATAAATATTATTGTCCCTTATTACAAATGAGGAAACTGAGGCTTACTGGTAAGTGTCCCAGCCTGGATCTGAAACCAGAATTCAGTTGGCTCTAGGGATCTTGACACAATAATTTATTTGCACCATTGTGAAATGTGGTCAGGAGCTATTATAAAATCTTGACTTCAGAGAACTTCCTCTGTCAAAGAAGTGAGGGACTATAGGTATAAAATGAGGCATACATTAACTAACATGGCTAATATGTTAGTTTATTTAACTGTGCTTTTTTGTTATAAGGAAGAGTTCTAAGAAATTCTTTTGAATTGATACCCATAAAAATAATCAATAAAACATTTTAAAGATGAATAAGCAAATGAAATTAAGAAGTTTCATAGATTAAGACATTCCAGGGTCATTTGATTCATCTTCTTCATTTTACATATGAGGTCCATGGAAGTTTTTACTTTACCCAAAATCACACAGGTAGTGTCAGAGGTGAGATTTGAACACAATAAAACCAGAACTATTTCTGCTATATCACATTTTTCATGTAACCAATGAGGAAACTGATATCAGACCGGCCTACGGTCACATACATAGTAAGTAGAAGCATTAGAACTTGAATTCAGATTCTTTAACTTGAAACTCAAAAATGACTGTCTTTTATAGTTCCTTGATCACAGAGCTCACAGAAGCAAACCCAGCCTAAGCCAGGAGACTCCTTTAGGAGGAAAAAGGTAAAGAATCATTATAATAACTCATATTTCTATAGTACTTGAGATTCTCAAAGCATTATTTATCATGATCTCACTTGATTCTCATAATAACCCATCTTTAGGCATTTGGGAAAACTAAAATTCAGAGAGGTTGGTTTCCAATATTTCCTAATAGGTTTCTTCAGATAGCTTCAATGTTAGCATTAGCCATTCTCCACCTCAAATACAGAATAAATAAAAAGAGTATTGCACTGTCTTCCTTTCTGCTAGAGATGAGCACGAATGTAGTCATTCCTCAAAGACAGAGATGAGTGTCGGAGAGTAGTATCCCTCCACATTCTCATCCTCTTGCCTGGTATCTCAAGGAGGTACCTGCTGAGTCACTGAGTCACCAGGGGAGAATTTCAGCTTTTTTTCCCAAAAGTACACCTGGAACAGGCACCTCAATCTCTAGCATCCCAACAAGGCTTTGAGTTGCCAAGAATTCAAGGCTGCACTTATAGAGTATATTTGGATGGGTATCATCAATACTCCTTCTGATAAAATAACACACATGTCAAGCATTGGATTTCACACACAGAACAAAGTTAAGTTTCAGCTCCATAAGTAGACTTAATTTCAAACAGAAACAAAATGTGGACCAATAGAATGTCCCAGAAGGAAGTGACTTTAAGAGATGAACATCAGTCGACTATTACTTCCAGGATGAAATGCAAACTCTTTTGTTTCACATTTAAAGCCCTTTATACTAAAGTGATCCAGTGGACTGAATGCTGATCTTGAAGTAGCCTCAAGACAGAATTACTCGTTCTGTGACTTTGTACAAGGAAAAATGCTCTCTCAGCCTCAGATTTCTCCTGAAAAAATGAGGGGAATTTGATCCATTTAAAATCTTTTTGAGCTTCAAAATCATGATCCAATGGCTCCCATGTACCTTTTCAGTCTTTATATGTATATATGTGCATGTATACACATACTATATATGTATATATGCACATATATGCCCAAAATTATAGTTTTTATATATATATATATATACATATATGCAAGTGAAAATTTCAAGTGTTATCTCTTACAAATTCTTTGATTCCCACCAAACTAGTCTTCCTACTATGTTATTATTATTCCTGTTTTACAAATGAGGAAACTAAATGACTAGCCCAAGGTCAATCGTCAAAGAGCTAATAAGAATCAATTGTAGGATTTGGAAATCTGGTCTTCCTGACTCAGGAAATCCAGCTTACTATTGACTCCTGGACATTGTCTCTCAAACCTATAAATGATCAAAATATGGAAGTCTGTCAGCAATCCCAGATACAAGGAGAAACATCTGCCACAAAGCTTTCAAGCATCAAAGTTATCAACCAATGGCTACAAATATTTTGTGAGCCTTACTCCTCATCTCTAAGAAAAGAAATAGTAGCTACTCCCTTGGCTCTGAACCCTAAGCACATCAAGTATATCAAAGAAAAGTTCATTATATGAAGGGCTGTTACAGTCCATAATTCCTTTCCCTTTCAGGAGTGCTGGTACATTTAAGGATTCACAGTAGGCAAAAATGACAACCCCTTGTGGCTATAGTTTTGGCCTTCCATGAAATGTTGCCAGTAATAAAGCTGCTCGGGATGAGAAACAGTTCTATACTTCCAGGGGTTGTATAGTCGGAGTATTTTCTCCAGCAGGACACATAATACTGCTGTCCATAAGAGAAATGCCAACATGTTCCCTATAATGGAGCCTCTCTTAAAAGCCAGTATTGAAAGGCAGCTGCATCCTCAGGTAACCATGGTATTATACACTGATGACATCCATATTATATTTGTGGAGAAAGGTTGTGATTTCTGTATGTTTCAGTCCCTGCAATAATGGCATGTGATATCACAAAGGTTTAAACATCAGAAGCAGAAAGAGCTGACAAGAGCTTACATTTTAGTTAATAAATGTGCTTTTTGACCCAAAGGGGAGAGGAAAATCTATATTAAATTTACATATTGTTGTTATTATTGTTGTTGCTGTTATTCAGTCACATCCTACTCTTCATGACCCCATTTGGGGTTTTCTTGGCAAAGATATTGGAGTGATTTGCCATTTCTTTCTCCAGTTCATTTTACAGATGTGGAAACTGAGGCAAATAGGGTTAGGGGACTTGCCCAGGATCACAGCTAGTAAGTGTCCAAGACCAGATTTGAACTTAGGAAGATGAGTCTTCCTGACTTCCTGGCACTCCATCCATTGTGCCATCCAGCTGCTCATGATAACCCCAATACATGATGACCACAGTGATGTGAAGGAAAATGACATCCATGCCTCCCACCTTTTGGCAAATAGACATATGTTTTCACACATGGTCAATGTGTTAATTTCTTTTGATTGACTATATTTATATAAGAGAATAAGGGGAGAAGTCATTGGAAAATGATAATGATTTTTTTTTAAGCACAGTCAGAAAATCTCACTTCAAATCCAATTACTTCAATATAAAATGAAAGGTTTGGATCATGACCTGTGAAGTTCTTCCATCTGTATGGTCCTACAACATTTTGCATGACCATGGGCTAATCGTTTCTTCACCGTGGAAATCAGTTTTCTCATCAGTGAAATGTTAAAGTTGAATTAGTTTCTGGAGTCTATTCTAGTTCTAAATTTATGATCCTATTTTGTATGGCCTTGAGACAGTCCCATGAGCTCCCTAGGAGTCAACTTCCTTATTTAGAAAATAAGATTAGAGTAAATGCCTTGTGATATCCTTTCCAGATCTAAATCTATGATCTTAACTTGAGAGATCTTGGGCAAATCATTCTCCCTAAGCCTCAGTTTCCGTATCTAAAAATAAGGGAAGCTTTCCTTTCAGTTATATCCATGCTGCAGAAGTGAACAAGTTCCAAGGCAGATGCTTTAAATAAAAGAATATTCCACCATGAAACCTCTTTGGCTTGGTTTCACTTTTGGATAAAAGCTGTAAGTTTGAATCAAGCCATTTGTGGAAAGATTGGGCTCTTGGTTCAATATCTCAAAGACATTTGCCAGAGTTCTTTTTCTCCAGTTACATGTCTGTCTGGATAAATCTCTTAAATTACTGGTGCCTTGGAAGCTTCTCCTATCAAGAAAGAGAAGATCAACAAATCCTCTTCTGGAAAATAGTTTTCTCTTGTGAGAAATGTTGGACTGTCTATGTTACCATAGCCCTGTCAAAACTTCTCTCCTAGTTAAGAGACAAGATTCCATAGACACACAATTCTCTCTAAAAAGGTAAATTTGAAAAGGTTCTCTTACTGATCAAAGCTTCCCCAAGATGGTCTAGATCTAGAATGTACAGAATAGGATTGAAAACTATTTTCTAAATTCTCTGTCTTTGTGCCTTTGTCCAAGCTGGTTCCTCTGCGTCTGGAATGACCTTTCTCCTATTCATCCTTCATACATCAAGGGAAATGCTGCCTCCTCCAAGAAGGCTTCTCTCCACCGTCTCCAACAAGAAATCATCTCTCCTCTGTCAAAAATATCAGAGTACCTTGTGATAATGATAGTATATATTTGTGGATTGCTTTGCTTTTTATAAGCCCCTTTCTTCACAACCTCCAAGGCAAGTACTAAAGGTATTAGTAACATATTAGTAACACCATTTTATGAATTAGGGAAATGAGACTCTTAAAGATTTGAATCATTCACTCCCAATCTCAGTACGAATTAAAGTAGGTACTGGAACAAGAGCACTGCAGTGGATAGAGTTCTGAGCCTGGAGTCAGAAAATGAGTTCAAATGAAGCATCAGACAATTACTGGCTATAGAATAGTGGGTAAGTCCCTTAACTCGTTTGCCTCCATTTCTACATCTGTAAAATGGGGATAATAACTGTACCTAACTCTCAGAGTTGTTCTGAGGCTCAAACAAGATAGAAGCACAGTGCCTAGAAAATGGTAGATTCTAATGCTAAATAAATTTGAGTCAAGAATCTGATTTGGAATCTCACTTCATACAGCCATAGTGGTTGAACCTTGTTATAGTCACTTCACTTTTCTAATCCTCAGTTTTCTCACCTGTAAAAATAATCATGATAATTGTTTTTTCCCAAAGTTTTTCTAGGAATGACTTGTTGTTCAGTTATTTCAACTGCATTTTGACCCTTTGTGACTCCATTTAGGATTTTCTTAAGAAAGACACTAAAGTAATTTGACATTCTCTTCACTAGCTCCTTTTACAGGTGAGGAAACTGAGGTTAAAAGGGTCACACAGCTAGTAAGTGTCTGAATTTGGATTTGAATTCAGGTCTTCTATCCACTGAGCCCCTTAGCTTCCCCAGGGATGCAATGGGATAGTACGTAAAAGGTGCTTTTAAAATCTTAAACTACTATGCCAATGTCAGCTATTATTAATAAACATCTTTGTTTTCCATCTGGAGATGAGTTACAGAGCTTCCACTTAGCAGGTTAGAAGTAAATACCTGCCACCTTGCATCGGATTATAGAACAGCCTCCCTAATTGTCCAAGAAACTCTTTTTTCTTCTCAGGGCAGACAGCCATTCAATCATAGAACACTCCTTCCTTTCATTTTCATACAGATGGTAGAAGTCTGCAACAAAGCCTTCCTTGATGCTTACACAAATCTGACAAAGGACCTGGAATAGCATGTTGCTTCTGGAAGTGGTTGTATTGAGTGGTCAGTCTGACATGCTGTTTTGTAAGCTCCTCTGACAAGGCACTAGACAAATTCATTAAAAAGAATGTCAAGTCTTGACAGAGCTAGTAAAATAGAGAAGAAGCCAGCATCCAGTCTTTAGATGGCTTCCTCTCTTAGTTAGACACCTGTATTCAGAAGGATCTGAGTGGTTCCCCAGAGTTCTGTAAGCATTCAGTGCATTTAATAGGACTGATTATTCTCTGCATCTGACATGTTCTCCCTCTTAACCTCTGCCTCTTAGAATCTCTAGGTCCCTTCAAAGTTCAATTTAAGGACTGCCTCTTACTTAAGGCCTTTTCTTATTCTTCCCTTTTTACAAACATACCCCTCAAGTTGACTTGTATCAGACATGTGTGTATAGATATATAGATATATAGATATGGTGTGCATATAGGCAGTTATTTTTTTCCCTAACTAAATATCCTTGAGAATAAGAATATTTCATTTTTGTCTGTAATTCAAAGCCCTAGCATAGTGCCTGGTACACATCAGGGCCACAGACCCTGGAAGGAACCACAGAGGTCATAGAAACCAATGCCCTCATTTTACAGATGAGTAAACTGAGACCTGGGTAGCGAGCTGGTATAGTGGATAGAGAGCTGGGACTAAAGTCAGAAAGACTCATCTTCCCAAATTCAAATCTGGTCTTAGACACTTATTAGCTGTGTGACCCTAGATAAGTCACTTAATCCCATTTGCTTCAATTTCCTCATCGATAAAACAAATTAGAGAAAAAATGGCAATCCACTCCATTATATCTGCCCCCAAAAATTCAAATGAAGAGTCAAGTAGGACAATGATAAATTGAATCCTGGAGTTGAGTGACTTTCTTAGGGTCACACAAGAAGCAAATGGCAGGTACTTAATGCATCCTTGTTTGCTGGAACTCTATCTTCCCAGAAATCAGCAGGAGTCAGGATCACTAAATGTCTTTATTCTAGATCTTTACCGTGGCCTCCAACGCCAGGTCTCGAGTGCGAGTGAGCTGAGTTCCACCACCCAAGTTTCTCTTACTCCTCCCACACAAGTCACTTCCCCCTCTTTGTCCCACCAATCAAGTCAGCACAGAACAGCTGGGGAGGGTCAACCTTCAAACAAGTTAATAGGGAACTAATTGGCAATTAGTCTCATGTGCTTCATTATCCAAGTGCATTGCTCAGTTCTAGCCCTTTACACTTGTTGATTCTTTTTTTCATTGAAATACTGGGTACAGGCAAATAAAAAAGGATATAAAAAATGAACAAGACAAAGTAATAGATCCACATAATTTCAAATGTAGAAGAAATCAATAACTGGCTATTTAACCCTAGGTAATGCATGGATTCACCTGCATGTGTCAAAAGGGAAGATTAGATTTGATGACTTCAGTGAGGACTTCCACCTTTAAACCTATGATTCCATGGTCTTGTCCAAAGTCCTTGTTACACATAGGGATAGTTAGGATCATAGACTTAAAACTGGATAGGATCTTCTCATAGACCATGTAGCCATCCCTTTCAATTTACTGAGGGGAAAAGTGAGCTTCATTAACTGGGGTTAAATGATTTGCCCCAAATTGACCAAATTGCTATTAAATATTTGGCGCAATGAATCATTCAGAGCCTAAGGGTTTGAAGAGATAAGTTTTTTACTAAAATAATATTCCAAAAACTTTAGGTAGAAGTGGTTTTCAAGGTGGTTTCAAAGCAGTCCTGAAGATTTTTTTTTAACAAAAAATATAAAAGCCCCAATAAAAAAGTTAAAAAGCAATCAGAGAGGAGATTCTTTGCAGTCTCAGGAGCTTCTCATCAAAGTCCTAAAAATGATTGTCATCCTCCTCTTGCTCAAATAGTCCACAGCTGGGTCCTAGATTAAAGTGCTTAGGGGCAAAGTTAACATGAACTCACTATCCTCACCACAGCTTTGTTGCAAATCAGAGGAGGTATACATAGGCGAATATAGACCAGACAATACAGAATGAAAGAGCTCTCCCATTGGGAGTGAGATAATGCAAATCAAACAGGAGATCCAAGGGGAAACTCCCTGAAGTTTCTAACAAACTAGAACAGGAACATGATGGAGACTCCCTATTCCATTCATGTCTTCCCAGAGTCTGTTCCTTCAGCAGCCTTAAGTGAAGTTGGCTTCTTCTATATTTTGTCTCTGTAAGCTGGAAATCAGGAGTACCCAAAGCAACTCAAGGCTTAAAGAGTCAGGAAGCTTAAAATTAAATGAGTCCCCAAAGGGGACTCAATGGGTACTGATGAAAACAAGGAGTTCTTTTTCCTTTCATCAGATCCACTAGTCCTTCATAAAGGAAGAGGCATTCATTTCTACCAATAGAGAATCCCATAGCAGTAGGCTTTGGAACAAGAGTTACAGTTAACAAAGTCATTCATTTAGGGTAGCTCAATTACTTGTTAAGGGATCTTGCTCTTCTTGTAATCTGGCCTCCACTTCTGCCCTTCTTCTGAAAGGGCTTTTTCTAAGGCAAAAATGGGATCCAAATCCATGCACTCTGAGTTCTAACGTCCTTTCCCAATGATGCTCTGTGGACTTCCTAACTCAATATCCTATAAACACCTCAAAATCAACATGACCAAAAACTAGGTCCAAATTAATAAAAATAATAATGAAAAACAATGAATCCCCTGAAGTGGTCTAATTTTTTTTGAATTCTCAATATAAATTCCTTTTGAGCAGGAACCAATTGCCATATTTTATATAATTATAACTTCAGAGAGTGCAAACCCTCATTGAGATTCATTATTTGAATGGAGACTTAACTATAATTAATACTCCCCCCCCCAAAAAAAAATCCCTCTTGAAAACTTTCCCATAGACACCGAGCATATAGCCATGCTTCTAGTCTACCAATTTCACAACTTTGGAATCATTATTGATTCTTCCTCTTGGAGTCATTGTTGGTTCTTCCCTCTCTCTCAGTCTTCATATGAAATTAATTGCCAAAATTTATTTATTCTATCTTCATGGCATTTCTTTCTCTCTCTCGTCTCTTCTCTCCCTTTCTCTCTTGCTCCCTCTCTCATCCTCTTTCAATAATGACTCTTTTTTTTCTCCATTCATATAGCTTCTTTTCAAAATCAAGAACTCATCATCTCTTTCCTAACCTATTGTAATAGCCTCTTAATTGGGTCTCTCTGCTTCCAGTCTCTCCTTTCTCCATTTCACTCATTTGCCATGTTGATATTCCTAAAATACAGAACTGACCATGTCATTGTTCTACTCAGTATTCTTTTGTGGATCCCTATTGTCACTATGATAAAATATAAAATATAAAATAATTATATATAATTATATATAAATTAAAATATAAAACCTTCCACAATATAGTTACCACTTTCATTTCCTGTCTTATTTCCTATTAATGCCTTTCCTATAGGGAATCAAACTAATCTCCTAGCTGTTCCCCACATATAATTCATCTATCACTACCGTGTCTTTGCACAGTTACACAGATTATCTCTGATATTTGGACTCCATATTATCTCCTCACATAATGGAATCTCTAGTTCCTTTAAAAGTGCATCTCATGTACAAGCCCCCACACTAAGATTTTCCTGACACCCATTTTGCAATTGTTAAAGCTCCCTTTCTCTTTAAATTATTTTCCATTTCTGTATCTAATTACCTGTATATAAATTATATCACCCCAGTGGAACAGATGCTTCTTAAAGACAAGGATTGTTTTCAATTTGTGTTGTATCCCTAGCAATAAATATGAAACCTGGAACATAGTAGGTGGATTATTAATATTATTTCAATTGAATTGAAAGCCAATACTGTTGAAAGCCTAGTTTTGAGGGTTTTTACTGTGAATGACAAAGGATCAACACCAAAGATAAATCATCTGTGTACATTATGTACTTTTCTGAAGGAATTATAGAATATCAAAACTGAAAGAGACCTTAAAAGTCATTTAATCCAATGGTTTCAGACTTAAATAGAAACCAGGACCACTGAACTATGTAAAAGGATCCTGCATATTTACTTAGAAAACCATATGTCAACATTATCTATCTCCTATTGTATTTTTATTTACTTTGTTATCTACATTTTAAATAAATTTTGTTCAGTCATTTTTCGGTCCTGTAAAACTCTTCATAACCCCATCTAGGGTTTTCTTGGGGAAAATACTAGTATAATTTACTATTTTCTTCTCCAGTTAATTTTCCAGATGTGGAAACTGAGGCAAACAGAGTTAAGAGATTTGCTCAGGATCATATATTTAGTAAGTAATTAAAACCAGATTTGAAATCAGGTCTTCCTGATTCCAGACTCAATGTCCTATTCACTTGTGCCACCTAACTGCCCTCTTAAATAAATTACACTTTAATTATATTTTAATCTGATCCAGGAAGCCTCTGATCTAATTCATGCAATAATGTTCTCTATAATTCCTCAAATCTACCTTAGAAACTCTTCCCACTAGATTGGAAGATCATCTCAGGGGCATAGGGGGATCGTTAAGGAGTAGGGGAACCTCCTTGGAAGGATGGAAGCTTTAAAAAAATAAATTAGGCTGCCTCTCCAAAATGTTCATGATAAATTTTTGAAAACTATATATATATATATATATATATATATATATATATATATAGTGTCTACATCTCAGTCATTGTGGAAGTGCATTACAAATATTATCTCTTTTAATCCTCACAACTGCTATAATTATCCCCATTTTACAAATAAGAAAACCAAGGCTAAGAAGGCCCAGAGACCATTTCTTGAGAATGTTACCTATGACATTCTTGCTTAGATATGAATTGAACCAGATGGTCTATGAGGAATAGCCTAGCTCTGAGATTTTATGAATTTTATTGAGACAGGAAGAACACTGAAGTATGTACCAATCCAATGGTCAGTTTCCTTATGCTCAAGATGCTCCAAATAAGTTCAGTAATCATTTATGAATATTTTCCAGGGTTCAAGACACTGAATTTTTCCTTGATCTAGCATTTATGGTGTCAACTACACTGAAACAGCCAGCATTGGGTGTGGGTGCAGGGGGCGGAAAGCATGCTCATTCCCGAAAGGCTTGAGCCACAGTCCAGGAACTAATATATTTATAACCCTATCCATTAGCCATTCTCCAGACAGCCCCATCTTGCTACCATGGATTTCCCCTGTCTCTAAATACCCACCAATTATGACTAAGACATTATAATTCCAGTAGAGACATAGAGCTGATCGAAACAGCTCCATAAACAGGGATGATGGAAGACCTAGACCAAACAAATGCTCTCAAATGATGAAGTGATCACAGGGTATTCCCATCAGGGACCACATCCTAGGAAGTTCCACTCAATACAGAGATTTCATAAAAAGTCAGCATGTGAGAAAAGCAGTGAACTTGGAGTCACAAAATCTGAGAGTTAAAAAAAAATCTCAGTCCAATCCAAAGGAATCCCTATTGTTGTTTTTTAGTTGCTTTTGAGTTGTGTCTCATACTTTGTGATCCCCTTGGGAATTTTCCTAGCAGAGATACTGGGTGGTTTGCCATTCTACAGTTCTATTTTTAAAATGAGGAAACTGAGGCACACAGGAGTAAGTGACTTCCCCAGGATCACATAGCTAGTAAGTATCTGAAGCCAAATTTCAACTCAGGAAGATGAGTTCTACTGACCCCGGGTCAGGAACTCTAATATAGTGTCACTAAGTGTCCTCTAAAGAATCCTTACTATAACATATTCACCAAGTGGTCTATTCAGTCTCTGCTCAAAAACCTCCAAAGAGGGGGAACCAACCTCCTCTCTAGGAAGCTTATTCCAACTTCCATCAGTTTTCCTAGTTAAGAAGCTTTCCTTTTAGACAAGAAATTCTAAAGTAAGCCCTTTTAAAATTGACTTCTAGGTCAAACAAAACCAATCTATTCTCTTTTCTCCATGATGGTTCTTCATATACTTGAAGACAGTTCTTACATCCTCTGTTCATCCCCTCTTTTTCAGGTAAACATGTCCCGTTCCTTCAATTAGTCCTTGTGGGACGAGAATTCAAAGCCTAGAGGATCACAGATTTAGGGTTGAAAAGAAAAGTAGAGACTATTGAGTCCAATCTCCTCCTTTTATAACTGAGGAAACTAAAACTTAAAAAACTGAGGCGGCTTGTCCAGGAACACAAAGTGAGTATCTGAGGCAGGATTCAAATTAAGATTTTCCAGACTCTAAGCCCAGGATTCTATGTACTACATCACCTAGCTACCTTTCATTCCTCATTTCTCTCCTCTGGAAGCTCTTCAGCTCATCATTGAGCCATTTCACAAGGTGCTCTGACCATGCTGATTATCCTCCTAGCTTGGCAGCAAACTTTCCAATCTCCTCTCCAGAAGCTTTGCCCCCTTTTGCCCTTCTCTCTCCTCTTCCAGCTCCCTTTTATGTATTATCTTGTCCCATTAGAATATAATTTCCCGAAAGGCAGGAAGCCCTCCAGATTTTGAATGCATCCCCAAGATTTAGCATAAAACCTGGCACATGGGAAGTGCTTTATAAATGTATTTCCTTGTTGATCCATTTCCTAGGGCTCTTCCAGAGGAAACTGGATCATCATTGATCAGATACTCTAAACAAGATTCATGCATGATTTAGGCCAGGATTGGATTTGTTGACTCCCTGTAATTCCTTCCAGTTCTTGAATTCTACCAGCTCTAAGTTTAGGGAAGATTTCTCAGGGCACAGAGTGAAGGATCGATGGAAGGGGACATAAGCTAAAAGCTGCTTGGAACCAACATCCTTCCCAGCCTATGCAAACATGCTTCTTTCTCCTCTGTGACCCTTCCAGTCCATTTATCCAGTCTAGGCTGATGGCATGGCCTTTGCCTTAAGAATTAAAATGTATCCTGGCTACAGCATCATTACTCATGTAACCAGTCCAATCCATGGCAGAGAACAGCCATTTTGTGTCTCTAAAGAGAGAAAAACATAACTAGCAACCTTCAGAAGCAGGTCAAGTATCCCAAAAAATTTCAAAAACAGAAGTTCTAAAATGCATTGTCAAGTGACTACTACATCAGCCTGGATTGTCTCCTCTTTCCTCCATTAAAGAAAGCAGAAATAGCCATTGAAAGTTCAGGAATACTCCTCTTTCCTTCAAACTGTTTATCCTAAATAGATGAATGAATTCCAGAGGACACACACCACAAAATGAAATTTTAATCATCTTTAATTTTCCTACAAATGAGAGACTGTAGCACACTGGACAGAGCCCTAGATTGGAAGTCTTGAATCTGCTAGACATTGACTCCTACCTGTGGGCTACAGCCCTCAAACTGATTGTTTGGGAACCTCTAGAAAGGCTTTATGCTCCACTAATCTTCTATCTCTTCATCTGTAAAAAGGAATCAATAAAACATTTAGTATTCACCACCACCCCCACCGTGTTCTGGTAAGGAACAGCTAATACCTATGAAAAATTATATTCTCACTGTCTCTTCCTCATTCCTAGAATTCTTTCCCTCCTCACCTCAACCTATTGGCTGTCTTGGCTTTCTTCAGAAGCCAGCTAAAATATTACCTTTTATATGAAACTTGTAATTTTTTTTTTGTTTTGACTTAAAATAGGGTTTCCTAACTTAAAACTATTGTTACAATATCTTAACATCAGGACAGTTCATGGATACAGAGAAAATGGCCACATTTCTGCACTGTCAGAACAATTTCCCATCATGCCCCTGCTATTGTCCAAACCCTCTGGCTATCTGTCACCTTTACTCATTTGACCAGAATATCTGGACTCACTACATCTTGATTCCCCTAAATTCTCTTGCCTTCCATTTATAGGTTGTTTTCCCTTCACCTGGACATAATATGTTTATACAATGCTATTAGGATGTGTTCTCTCCCATTAGACAGTGTTACTTGATGGAAAGGACCATATTTTGCCTTTATTGGTATCTCTGGGCACAGTGTCTGATACATAGTAGGTGCTTAATAAATGTTTATTTACTTCCTGATTCTTAAAACTCCTGCCAAACTGATATTATTCACATATAGTAAAAGCTAAATTAGCCAATAAAAGCAATCTTGGGGATAATATCCTGGAATTCTCCTCAAAACTCCCAGGGACTCCACAGACAGGATGCTGTAACATTTGGGGGTGTAGAAGATATTGAATAATCTGTCTGTTTTTTCTTTCCTGATATTTGGTGATGGTGATGATGGTTATGATAACAATAATGCAAATGGCACTGGCTGAAAATCCAAGTTCTGCCTCTAGCTAACTACTGAGTCCCTTCACTTCTGAGGGCCTCAGTTCCTCATCTATAACATGTACGGGGAAAGAGGGAATGGCCTCTGGTGTTCCTTCATATAATTATCCTAAAAGAATGAAAAGCCCAAACTAGTAAATGGCAAAACTTTGAACAGGCTAGTCTCCTTGGATGGCAATGTTCTTATGAGTTTTTAACAGCACCTGCAAAAACAAAACATAGAGGAAATACAAGGACTGGAGAGAAACACCTGCAGACTATTAATTATAACTGCAATAAGCCACAGCTGCCTAAAGAACAGATCCATTGATGGTAAACTTCTATGAAACAAGAAAAGAATGGACTGTATTGATGACTCTCCATGACACTCATTTACCTCCTCTTAAATTTTTTTTAAAAAGCCATTTCAAAGGAAAATGCCCCAAATCACACTCTTGTAGAAGATAGAGCACAATTGCATTTTGTGAACTAGGGAG
Source organism: Sminthopsis crassicaudata (assembly GCF_048593235.1). Classification (NCBI taxonomy): domain Eukaryota; kingdom Metazoa; phylum Chordata; class Mammalia; order Dasyuromorphia; family Dasyuridae; genus Sminthopsis; species Sminthopsis crassicaudata. The sequence continues at coordinate 41,924,670 of NC_133617.1, read as the reverse complement.
ATAATCTCAAAGTTATTTCTTATCTCAGGCATCTGTGTTGATAGAGTAATATCAACAAGGGACATGAAAAGACCAGCTGCAAAACTCCTAGGGAAAAGCGTGCCAGGTGGCATGGGGCACTGCAGTAATTTCAGGGGAGCCATGGAATCCAATGCTCACTTCTAGAGTATCTTTCAGACTTGAGCAAAGTTTGGGAAATGAGGTTAAGTGATAGAATTCTAAGAACGAAAAGAGAGGATAGTAGGAAGGGATAAGGGCTGGATTAGCAATAAGTAAACCCAGCCCTTCCATGAAGTTCTTGAAATAAGCCAAGTCCCATTCCCTCTCTAGACCTCAGTTTCCCCCCAAATAAGAATTGATTAATTAACCCCCAAAAGTCCCTCCAGCTTTAACATTCTCATTTCTTCACTTCTTCCTAGTAGACTCCCTAGTTTATTTAAAAAAAAAACAATCTAAGGGGCAGGTAGGTGGTACAGTGGATAGAGCACCAGCCCTGAAGTCAAAAGGACCTGAGTTCAAATCTGACCTCAGACACTTAACACTTCCTAGCAGTGTGACCCTAAGCAAGTCACTTAACCCCAATTGCCTCAGCAAAAAAAAAAAAAAAAAAAAAAAAAAAAAGTGAAAGACAAAAAACAATCCAAGTGTCTCTTCCTAATGAAACCTTCCTAAACCCTCCATCTCATTTCAAGTCACTCCATTTTCTCACTCTGGTAAAATCTGTGTATTATTATTAGGTATATATTTTGTATTTGCTTGCTTTGTGCTGAATTCTATCTCCAAACAGAAGAATGCACCTAAAACAACTGCTGATTATAGTCTAGTAAATGTTTGTTGAGTTGAACTAGATTTAATTGAATTGGATAAGAAGCTGCTATAGCTTAGTGGATAGTATTCCATTATTAGTATTTATTGAATGCCTACCGTGTACCAGAAAGGCAAAAACCTTCTCTTACTCTTAAAGAGCTCCTAGCTTTAAATGCCAATTCTTGACACATAATAGTTAAATATTTTGCCTGGGCAAGGCATTCTACCATCTTTAAGCCTTAGCTGTTTCCTCATCCCTAAATTGAGGGAGCTGTGAAACTATGAATGTCTACACACACGGATATGTGTGTCCACACACACACACACACACACACACACACTCCCCATTAGAATGCAGAGTCACTACCAGTAGGAATGGGTTTATTCTTTGTGCTTGTATCCCCAACAAAATGCCTAGCATATAGTGGAACTTAATACATACTTGTTGATTAATTGATTGATCAATCAATAAACCTATGATCCTATGAACAGAATTAAATTCAAATTAAACATCTTCCTCTTTGCCATTCTAAGTGAAACCTGACAGGCTGATAAACGACTTACGTCTATCTGCAAGGTTAAATTATGGTGTCCCACTTTACAAAATCTTTAGGACAATTTCAGCTTCACTGAACTGAAAGCCTCAGAAAAGATGGAGGCTAAGATTTTGAGCCACCCAGCATCAGACATCCCACAGCTTTTTCAATCCTTCAGTGCAGTCCTGTTACGAGGGATGCTCAGACATACTGCTCAAATTCTCTCCTTCTCTGTGACAAGTACAAAAGCATTTAATGAAATTCAATATTTCCTTTGTCATTGCACTGCTTGTCCGTTTTGAGAATAGGAGTATATGAATGATTGCCCATGGGATATATCTATTAATAGTATTAACAATACCTCAGGACTGTTCCATTATTACGAGAGGTCATTCATCCTGAGTGTGGCTGTTGGCAGCATAATGTTACCCCAGAGCAGGACAACCAGCCCAAAGTATGCTCATTTCTCACTCCGACACAATGGAATTGTCTTTGCATTTGTGACAAGACTCTGCATTGTTTAACAGAGTGGTGAACTTTACATTGGATGCTAAATTACCAGCCCATTTCCCCCCATTTGGTTTAATTGTGACACACTGCAGGAGTTACACTCTCAATTATATTTTAGCCAAGTCATGGTTGCAAAGATCCCACGAGGGAGAGCATCCTGCTGTTCAGAAGACATGGACAAAGGCTATAATTATTCCTTGAGATCTAAGCTCTGGGTTGGCCGCTCTGACGTGACTATATACTTAAATTGGCTCCATATTTATCATCCTTTCCATCTATATCCCTAATGTGAGTAAAAAATCTATCTGTTGTATTCTTTCAGCTGACATTTTAGGAAGTTCAAGAAACAAATCCCAAAACATGGAGGCCGATACTTGGAACCAATGACCTCTTGGTCACTGAAACATGGACTCTGTGGAGATAGACCTATTTCCTGGATACCTCAGAGTCATCGAGGCACCTTAAGCACCCACATAATTCATCCTCCTCCTTCCTTGGAGCATGAGTAGATTCCATGAGTAAACTGAGGCACAAAGACATGACTTCCAAGGTCATGAAACCATTAAGTGTCTGAATCTTAACTCCCATTCCAGGATCTTAATCACTCTAGGACATTTCCTCTCTTGGAGTCTAGAGCCTCATCCCTCCATACATCACACCACATGGCTGCCTTCTTTCTCAAGATGTCCATATTCTAAGGCCCCTTACAGCAGCAGGGCCACTGGGACCCTCCAGGGAGGATTTCATCATCTTGATGTCTGATGCCCCGGAGAGCTAGCTAATAACCTGATTCTCCAGTCTATCTATTGCCATCAACCTAACCCAAGAGCTCTTTCCTCCTTGCTGACAGATGTTTCTTACAGTAGCCAACAGCTGCAGCCAACAGGTAGAGTAGTGGGATTGCTGATTGGCCAGGAAGGAAACTCTGACTTCAGCCAGAGTCCTTGGCCCTAGTAGCAGTCAGCACCCAATCTGTCAAAAGGGGTGGAATCTATCATCATTGTTTTGACACTGCAAGGGGGTTTGCCAGGTGATGAAAGCTTGCTGGGCAAGGAAAAACAGCGTTCAGAAACAATTGTGCAGAGGCATACCCGGGTGCATGTCAATTTGCAGACAGAGTGGGTGTGTTTTGACTGGCTAGTGCACCAAAGAATGATGGTAGAGGGAAGTCAGACTTGGAAGCTAAAAAAAATCATTTCAAACACATAAGAAATAACCATGACAGGAGCCTAGGGGCAGGGCTCCTACCCAAAGAGTCAGTTCCTCTAACAAGAACTCATCCCCCTTGTTTCTAGCTCTCTTCAGGCTGGCTCCAAAAACTATAATTTCAAGAAGCATAAAAAAAAAAAAAAAAAAAAAAAAAAAAAGACAAAAGTCCCCAGGTTCTTGAGGGAGCAAGAACTAAGAAAGGGTCAGAGTTCGGTTTTTACTCAGTCCTGGCATAATCATGAGTAGCTCTGCTACCGAAGGAGAGGCAGCTGGGACTCTGAATTCCAATCCAACTGCCAACATTTCCATTATTTTCTAGTTTTAGGATCATGGGCAAGAGACAGCTAGATAAGTGTGTTGGACCTAGAGTCAGGAAATCTGAGTTCAAATCTGCCTTTAGACATTTATTGCCTATGGGTTCTGGAAAATCACTTAATTGCTGTCTGCCTCAGTTTCCTCAACTGTAAAATGGGGATATGTTAAAACAGTGCCTTGCTGGCTCTTAAGAATGCTTCTTTCCTTCCTCTGGGCCTTAGTTTTGTCATCTTTAATATCAGGATGATAACTCTTCCATTATTTACCTCATGGAGTTGTGAAGAAAACACTTTGTATGCCATAAATCCAGAGCAGGAATTCTGGTGCTCCAGGAAAAATTGTACTCGAAACAGCAAAGGAGACAGAGAAATGTCAAATGTCTTCTTATATTGGGCACATTGCACAAAGAGAATGTCCCATCTCTCTGAAAGTCTGGCATAGGTCTCCATAATATGGCTGATTATTACTCCCTGCCTCCCTCCCTCACCCCTGGACCAAGAATGAGGTGAAATAAGGGCAGCAGAAGGAGATTGCCTAAGGAGATGACAGACCATGAAAAGAGGATAGAATTTTTCTGAGGTGATATAATACAGCATGGAGTCAGCAGAGAATTTCAAGAAAAGACAGAACTAAAAAAAGCATGGGAAAAAGTGCACCTCCTGAGTCAGCACCCTGAGATGGTGCTCTGGCCTCCCTATCCTAGTTACAGCTCTGCTTAAAGCTCTACAGAAATATGTACTATTGCTGTTATTAATAATCTAGACACATTGTAAGCCAGTTCCTATTGATGAAAAAGTCTCAGCCACATAGTAACTAGCTGGGTGTCCTGGAGGGGACAAGACATTAGTTTGAGAATCCAAAAAAAAAAAAAAAAGAAAAGAAACATTACCTCAACTGAGTAGTCCAAAGAATCCCATGATCTCCACTGTTGAACTATTGCTATAACCAGTAACATCCCTTTCTATAGATCTTTAAGGCTTATGAGAGTTTTTCTTACAACAGCCATGAAAGCTACAGAGCAGATGCTCTGGTTTTCACATTTTACAGATTAGGAAATTGGGATTTGGAGAAGTGAAGCTTCTCATTCAACAATGCATGCAAAGTGTTGAAGTTCAGATTGATCCTCGGTTCCTATGAATTTCCAAAGCCATGCTTTTCCCACATCACAGGCTGCCCAACCCAATAAGCCTAATATTAACATAAGTTAATTTAATAACTAAGCATTCTGGGAGAAGTAAGAATTCATTCAGTCAATAACTATTCCTGTTAATCATTTCCCTGTTAACCTTCCTTGAGGGGATGAATTAACCCTTGATATAACTACACAATACATTCTCCCCCTTCATACACTCTTTGGGCCAAACTGGCCTACTTAATGCCCTTGATGACAACCACCACTATCCAGCTCCATAGTTTTGCATTGTTTGTTCTTTAAAACCTAGAATGTACCTCCTTGCTATCTCATCACTGTCTCTTAGATTCCCTCATCTTCTTCAAGGCTCAAGATCAAAGGCTTACGCTATGACCTTGCCTCCAAATCGCCTTGTCCCCATCATGTATTTATTCTGTATATAAATGTACACATGTATTCATGCATACATATGTATGTTCATGTCATCTAACTGGGCTCAGTGGATGGAGCGCTGGATCTAGAGTCAGGAAGTCCTGAGTTCAAATATGGCTCTTTACTAGCTGTGTGGCCTTGGACAAATCATTTAACCCTGTTTGCCTTAACCATTGGAGAAGGAAATGGCAAACCGTCACTCTGGTATCTTTGCCTAGAAGATCCCATGGACAGTAGCGATGTGCTTTGGACAACTGAACAACAATGATATACATATATTTATGTGAATACATGTATATACAAATATACCATATAATATGTATATTATATGAATATGATATCCTGTGTGCATATAGATGTGTATTTATACATTCACACAGCTATACATTGATACATGTGTATTACATGCATGTGTAGATGAATAGATTGTGCTACATGTATATATAGTGTTATATTGTGTTACATAGATATACATAGATACATGTGTTTACATGTGTCATATTGTGTTGTGTTATACATAGATACATGTCTGTTACATGTGAATGTAATGTTATGTTTTGGTGTGTCATGGATACATGTGTGTTACATGTGCATATAGTGTTATGTTATATGCATGCATAGATACACATAGATGTATGTGTATTGCATGTGCATATAATGATATATCGCATTGTGCATTATACATGTATGTGCATGTGTGTTACATGTGTATATGGATCATATTATGCTATACTAGTATACATGTAATATACAGAGATACACAGAGATATTTTGCATTACTTATGTATATGGACAGTGTTATACTGTGCATAGATATACAATAGCTACATTGTTGCATTATATGAATAGTTTTGTGCTATGTATGTGCATATATACATGCACATAGATACACCTAGTGTTATATAGTGTGTATATATACTATACATAGATATGCATAGATACATTGTGTATACATGACTATACATAGATACATATATGTTACATGTATATAGATAGTGTTATACTGTGTGAAATCACTATACATAGATACACACGTGTGTTGCATGTGTATATGGATAGTGATATATTATGTGTATACATAGATACATGTGTGTTACATGCGCATATAGTGTTATGTTGTGTGTATACACTACCTATAGCTATGCATCTAAGTATACTTATGGACATAGCTACATATAGATGTGTATTCCATGCATATGTGGATTTTTCTGTACACTCTGTATGTGTGTATATATACATATATGAATACATGCATAAATATAATCTATGTAGAGTTTATGTTAAAGCATATGTTCCTTAACTATGATTTGTTTCCAAACCTAAAATTGTCATATTGTGATTAAGAAAGGGGGAGTTAGAACAAAAGGACCTTACGTGTATATATGTACATGGGTATACATGTGAAATTGTATGCATGAGTGGAGATATGCATGTACATGTTATGTGTATACCCAATGTGTGCAAGGGAACATAGATTGAATATGTGTGTGTGTGTATGTGTGTAAAACACATCCCCAAAGATGTTACCATGGAAATTTGTGAAGTAGAAATTCTAGGACACAGGTTTAACTAGAATTCTCCAAGTTTCTGGTGCTATTTTGACCTTATAGGAACATCTTTTCACAAAGAAGCCACATAGTCATGATGAAGAGACTAAGGGAAGAGGGGGCTTTGGGCTCTCGTGCTTCTCCTGCTGAAACAATAAGGAGACTGGCCATTGTCCTCAGCAAAAAAAAAAAAAAAAAAAAAAAAAAAAAAAAAAAAAAGAAAAGAAAAAATAAAAAAGAAAGAAAAAAAAAGGGGAGTTAGCCCAAAAGGAAGAGGAACTTTTCCTATGAGATGGAGACAAATCAATTAGAAAAAGAATTTCCTAAATTGATTGAGGTCAAAAGTTATGGACAGATGAGTAACTTTCTGGGCAGACTTCCAAATAGCTTTCCAGAATGATTGGATTAATTCATAGCTCCTCCAATAGCATGTCAGTGAGAGGATGAAATGGAGGGTTTCAGAAAAATCTGAGAAGACTTGTACAAACTGATACAGACTGAGGTGAGTAGAAACAGAACAATTTATGCTATGACATTGAAAAACAATGAACAACTGAGTCCCAGAGGTGTAAAGTAACTTGTGCAGTCTCTTGTAATGGCAGAACTAAAATTCAAACTAGGGTTCCCTGATTTCAAATATATTCTTTGTGCTTCACTGAGTGGTACAGTGGATAGACATGGCAGGAGGAGGAGAACCTGAGTTCAAATCCTGATTCACACATTTACTATATGACTCTGGATCAGTCACTTCATTGTTTGCCTCAGCTTACTCATCTGTAAAATGAGCTGGAGAACAAACCACTCCAGTATTTCTACCAAATAAAAAAAAATCCTTAAATGGAAAGTCCTGATTTTGAGTTTGAATCACAGAATCCTAGAACTAGAAAATTCATGATGGGTCATCAACCTCCAGCCAAATTTCTTGTCTGATACAGCAATCCCTTCGACAATATCCCTGACAGGTTATCACTGCTTCTGCTTGAATATTCCCAGAGAAAGGAAGCTCATTTCTTTACAAGGACATCTACATGTTAGATTGCAAGTTTGGTAAAATCTCTGGGCCATTTTTCAGAAGAATGTTTTTAAATGCATTTTTAAAAATAAGGTTATAGAAGAAAAACATATTAAAGCACATTCATCTTTTTTTTAAATTCAATTTAAGAATCTCCAGAAAAATAGATTGGAGCCACAATTGTAAAGGTCTTTAAAAGCCAGATAAAAAGCCTGTTGTATTTGATCCAAAGGCAAAGGGAGCCACTGATGCTGCCAGAACAAGAAAGTGACAATGTTTAACCTTAGCTTAAGAAATATTAATTTGTCAGTTGTATAAAAGACAGATGTCTTCTCTCTTTTAATTATTTTCTATTCATCTAGTATATAGCCCATTTTGTATATATTTGTTTCATGCTGTCTCCTCTTTTAGATTGTAAGCTTCTTGAGGTCAGGTGATATCTTTTATCTCTTTTTGTAACCTCAGTGCTTAGCAGAGTGTCTAGAATATAGTAAGCATTTAATAAATGTTTACTGATTGGTTGAGATAGGTAAGGAAAGGGGAAAGGGATATGGGAAGAGAGGAAAGATGAAAGCCAAGGAGACCAATTCTTATTGGAAAAAGGCAGTCTCTCCTTCCTTTCCGGAGTAATACTGGACCCACCCAGAGCCACACCCAGTCCAGGAGAGTATTCCTCCCCATACAACCAATTCCCATCAAACAAAATCACTTCAGCTCACTAAAGCCCACAGTTCTAAAAATTCCCTCAGAAATGTGAAAGCAGCAGTCAGGAAAAAAAAAAAAAAACCAAAAACCCTAGAGGACCCTTGGCTCAGGCAAGCTTTAATTACCATCTTCTTCTGGAACAATAACAAGGCAGCCTCTCCTCAAGGTTCTGTTTCTGGTTCAAGGATTTATTTTAATAGCTACTATAACCATCTCTTAAAATAGGGACTACATTTTATCCACCCTTTCTTTTTTCCCTGCCCACACCCCCCAAATTGGCACATTTCCAATAACATCCCAAAAGGCAAAATATAAAGTCTTCACTGGAACCTCAATCAATAACCCTAAGGTAGATAGCCTAGAAATCGGATATAACAAAAAGAAAATGCTTTCGTATCTTTACCTCATCTCTACAGTCCATGACATTCCTCCCTCCCTGCCTATCATGAATCTCCAAGAGAAGGACACACAGGGATGGAAACACTGCTAGGAACACAGGAACCTCACAAGATCCAGTATGAATGTTGTCTTCCCCAGTTTGAATGGAAGCTCCTCCAGGGCAGGGACTGTCCTGACTCATATATATGTCCTCAGCACTCAGCACAGTGTCCAGCACACAATAGTCACTTAATAGATGCTAGGTAACTTGGAAAAAAGATAGTCTTTCCATTTCAATATTTTTTCCCTCGCTCTGGCACTAACCATCTCAAACCCTGGTATTTTCATGCTATTGCCCCCTTCAAAGTGGGGTTCATCTGATATCAGGGCAGCTAGGTGGCACAGTGGATAGAGCACCAGCCCTGAAGTCAGGAGGACCCGAGTTCAAATATGATCTCAGACACTTAACACTTCCTGGCTGTGTGACCCTGAGCAAGTCACTTAATCCCAATTGCCTCAGGGGAAAAAATATATATACTATGTATATCATATATATATATATATATATATATATATATATATATATATATATACTATGTATATCATATATGTGTGTGTGTGTGTGTGTGTGTGTGTGTGTATAAGCTACCATTAGTAATTTAAAATCCACTTGCTTTAAGCACCACTAGAATCTCCTCTTTGTCCTCCCTTCAATGAGGAGGTAAGGTACTTACTAATGAATGGAGAGTCATACTAGGTACTCAGTTTCTAACATGGGTAAGTGTCTTGAATTTCAATAGGGAACACCGGCTCCTGCAGCTCACCAGAGGAAACTGAATAGCTTTATCCATAATCACATATTAAGCATCTCTCCCCAGTGGACTAAAACTCTCTATAATGCTGGTACTTCTTGTCTATTTTTTGGAATCTCTATCCTCATAATTATTCAATTATTCAAACAAGTTGGATTATTCTCCTTGTGAGAGGTTCGATTCACAGAAGACTGACTTTGAGTTACCAATGGTTACTAGTTCTTTTTCCACTAAGGTCAGCCCATAAGGAGTTTTCTTGATGTCAAAGTTATCCTGTGTTCTCTACAGTGAGATTCATAGAGCATGAGCCCTAACAGGTCCTTTCAAGTCAGAAAAGCTTCAGAGAACTAGGGAATTGCAGCTGAAAGGGACCTCCAGGATACTGAGTCCTAGAGTAGGAAAAGGACTTGAAACCACATATATAGATCTAGAATGGACCTTACAGGATAATTAGTTCAAATGTCTCCTTTTCCAGATGAGGAAACTGAGGGACAGAGAAACTAAGTGACTTACTTAAGATCATATAGGAAGTAAGCAGGAGTTGAATCCATGTCCTCTGATGCTAGAAACAAGTGGTTCACACACACACACACACACACACACACACACACACACACACTTTATCCTTCTTCCACCTTATGAAAGGCCAGCCTAGTTAAGTGAGGTGAGATTCTTCAAAAAGCAGACAATTAATGAAAAGCCATCGGGTTGCCTACTAAGGTATAAAGGAGTCAGAATCTATAATAATGGAGAAAGACACTGACAGTGATAAAATCCCAGATCTTTTAGAGTAAGAAGTAGCATCTAAGTGGATCAGTGAATAGAGCTCCAAGCTTGATTTCAAAAAGACCTGATTCAAATTCAGCCTCAGAGTCTAGCTGTTTTATTCGAGGTGAGTTACTTAACCTCAGTTTCCTCAACTGTAAAATTGGGACAAAGAGAGCACTAATGTGGATAATATTTGTAAAGTTTTTAATGTAGTAACTGGAACATAACAGATGTGGCACATAGTGGGAGATACATTATTGCAAGCTGTTATAAGCCAAAAAATAATAGTTATTGTCATTATTATTATCAAATGACAGTGAATCAGTATGCACCACAAATATTTATCATGCTTCTATTAATGAAAGTAGAGACAAAAGGAGATAAAAAGCAAAAAAAAAAAAATGCAAAAAGAAAAGAAAAGAAAAAGAAAAAAGGCCCTTGCTTTCAAGGAGTTTACATTCTTTTGGAAAAATGGAAGTTGGTAGAAGAGAGATGAAAGTTTACAGAGAAGTAAATATACAATATAGAGAAAGTCATTTCAGGAGGGAGATGGCACTTACACAGCTCAGTGTAGAAATGAACTTTGAAGGAAGGGAGGCGTGCTTCAGGGAAAATTGAAGCAAGATACGGCACACACCCTGGCGTAGGCACTGAAAAGCTCAAGGCACCAGATGAAATATTATATAAAAAGACTAAATTGGATGGAACATAACTGAATGAAGACAAATAAAGTGAAATCAGTAAGAAAAGTTGGGCTATAGCCAGATTTTGAAGGGTTTTAAATGCAAAACTGAGGAGCTGCAGTTGATTCTAGAGGAATGGTCTCCTATTCTGAACCCAGAATTTAGTTTTGGAAGGAAACTTGGAAGGCCATCCAACCCAACCCAACCCAATCTGTGCCTGACATGATACCTCCTCAATAGCACACTCAACAAATAAATGATTAGCCAACTTCTTGGGGGCGGGGCAGCTGGGGTTCAGTAGATAGAGTTAGGAGATGGAGTCAGGAGAACCTTAGTTCAAATCCAGCTTCAAACACTTGACACTATGTGATCTGGGCAAGTCACTTAACCCCGTGTCCTCACAAAACAACAAAAGAAAAGAAAAACAAAGGTCCCATTCCACTTTGTGTCGTTGTTGTTAACTATTAGGAAGGTTTTTGTTGTTGTTGTTGTTGAACTCAGGTTTAAATGCCTGAATTCCTTTAATCCTATGCTATAATTTTGTTGTTTAGTTGTTTTGTTCGTGTCCAAATTTTCATAAACCTATTTGGAGTTTTCTTGGCAAAGGTATCATAATGTTTTGCCATTTCCTTCTCCAGCTCATTTTATAGATAAAGGAAATTGAGCAAACAGGATTAAGTGACTTGTAGAGGGTCATAGAGCTAGCAAGTATCCAAAGCTAAATACCAGCTCTTCTTTAACTCCAATGTTCTATCCACTACACCACCTAGCTGCCCCTATGGTACAAATGCTTTGCTGAAATCTGGACAAATTCTATTTAACAACATCTACTTACAGGAAGAGAGGAAGGGAAGGAGGGACAAAGGGAAGAAGGGAGGGGAGAGGGGCTGTATTGCCCAATTGGAATTGGCCAGTTGGGTCCCCAGTAGGGCACAGCCCTCCCTCACTTGCAAGTCATGGTATCACCTCTCTGATGTCATGATCCTCTTCAAGAATGAAGGACAAACAAATAAAAATTATTAGTGATTTGGAGTATTTTTTTCCTTAAAATTGTTATTAAAACCACCTACTCATACCCTTTGACAGTTTATCCACTGAACAAAGTGATTTTTTTGATAGTATAGATCTACATTCCAATCCCTATTCAATTAATTCCAGAGGTTCTCTATTGTCTCTAGGATCAGATAGAAAACCCTCTGTTTGGCATCTAAAGCCCTTTACAATCTGACTTTAATCTACATTTCCAATCTTATTAAACATTACTCCTCTTCTCACACCCTATGGTATGGCCAAAATAGCTTTCTTAATGTTATTCATATCCGGCCCTCCATTTCCTGTCTCTCTTTCTTGTTATCCCTAGTGCCTGGAATATATTCCTTCCTCATCTCTTAGAATGTCTACCTTCATTCCAGACTTAGCTCAAGCTTTACTTTCTATATATAACTTTTCCTATTAACTCTGCTGGCTTGTGTCTTACTTTATACACACACACACACACACACACACACACACACACACACACTCACACACACACTCACACACAGAGAGTATTATTGTTGTTGTTGAGTTTTTTGAGTCCTGTGTGACTCTCCATGACCCCATTTGGGGTTTTCTTGGCCAAGACACTGGAGCGGTTGGCTATTTCCTTCTTAAGCTCATTTTACAGATGAGGAAACTGAGGCAAAAGGATTAAGTGACTTGCTCAAGCTCACACAATTGTTAAGTGTCTGAGACTGGATTTGACTTCAGGTTGTTCTGACTCTAGACTCAGCAATCTATCCACTGAACCAACTAGTTATCTCAAAAAAACTGGCGTAGTAAATAGTACATGCTCAAAAAAAATGCTTTTTGTTTTTGCTGTACACATGAAAATGTTTTCTTTTTCTTATTTTTTTTCTTTTTCTATTTTCTATTTATATATTTATATTAATTTTATATTTATATATTTCTAGTTTATATTTAAGTTTTAAATAAATCAATCCCCCCCAAAATAATAATACTTGTTGCTTAATTATTTTCTCAGAGATTGAATTCCTGAATGTCTCCCTTTCCTATAGGTGGACTCTGATACTCTTTACCAGACTTCTTAGAATGACTTCTTGGATGCTTGAATACTTGATGACAGCTTGTCATAGAGATACTTGTGCTTTTCCTACCAAACCATGCATGCTTTTTTTTTTTTTTTTTTTTTTTTTTTGTACACAGTTCTCACTTTGTATGTTTCCCTTCCTTTATGAATGGAGTTTACAGCCTTGAACTTACCTAGGTTCACATTACTAGAGCTGACCACTGACCTTCCCTTGCTTCTTCAACTCAGCTTGAACTTCTGGTTCCCAAGTACTCTGAATTGACCCATCTTTCCATTGACTCATCCCACATGATAGTGGGGAGATCAGGCTGAAAACACTCATGTATGTGTATCTATATACATGTACGTATGAATATATATACATGTATCTATAAACATGTGAATGTGTTTATACTCTCATTGTCAGCAAGCTATTCCCCATATTCTGCAATGTTTATATTCCTAATCTGGGGTGTGTTCAGCCCTTGGCTAATGATCCTAAAAACATCTGAGGGTGTGTGTGGGCAGAGAAAAGCAGGAGTCTGAAAGATGGTGGTGATATTATCTATGAATTTTAAGAATTCATGGCATGTGCCAACTTATCTCTTTTTACTCCCTAACACATTCCCTTTTTTATTCAAGCTAATTCCATAGAATCACAAATTTAGATGAAAACTAAAGAAATCTAGAAACCTTACAATCCATATTCCTCATTTTACAGAGAAGGAGACTAAGGCTCAGAAGGTTGAAGTAACTTGGCCAAAACCACTGAAATAGTAAATGGAAGAATCAGTATTTGAACCCAGATTGTCTTGTTCCAAATCCCACGTGGTCTCCATTTCTCCATTCTCTTTTCTGCTTCCCTATCCACATATCATGTCCTTTCTTTCTTCCCACTTTTCATGTAGGGAAAACAAATATACAGAAGAAAACAAAAGGAAAGAAAAGAAGAGGAGAAGAGAGGAGAGGAGGGAAAAGGGGAAAAGGGAAGGGAAGGGAAAGGAAAGAGAGAGAGGGAGAGAGAAGAAAGATACTAGATAACATAAAAAACTGATATAGATGATGAATAGAAAGATATGTAAGTAGCTGTATAGATAGATATCAAGGGATATCAAGAGAGGAATACTGCATGTAGTGGTACAGTTCAGAAATGGTGGCCAGAAAGCACTATCCCCATCTCCTTGACTTCCTAGCTCCCTTTTCTGTATCTTCCCTTTTGACTGTAAACTTATTGAGGAAAGGGTCCATCTTGTCTTGCTTGTTTGAAAATACCTCCCCTATCTCATACTAAACACTTAATAAAAGTTCAATCTATCTTTTCTATCTATCTACCTATCTCTTTTATCTATCTAATCTATATTCCTATCATCTATCTACATATCTGTCAAATATCTCTTTCTATCCATTTATCTCTTTCTACTAATCTATCCATTTATCTCTATCTATCCATTTCTCTATATCGTTCTATCTATCCATTTATCTCTGTATAAAGTATTACTTATCTACCTTTATCTTTCCATCTCTCTTTCCATTTCTCTAGCTATCTGTCCATTAATCTCTTTCTATCTGCCCATTTATCTCGATATTTCTAACTATCCATTTATCTCTTTTCATCTATTCATTTATTTCTTTCTGTTTATCTATATCTTTCTATCCATTTATCTCTATCTTTCTATCAGTTTATCTGTCTACCTATTTATCTATCTTCCTATCTATTGATTTGCCAGGCAAGATAAGGGAAAAACTTACCTATCAGAGAGAAGGATAGTTTCATTATTGGGGAAGAAGGTGGTGATGGCTGAGAGTAAAGTTGTATCTGAAGGTGATACCTGCTTCGAAACCCTGGTAAGGAAGTGCACTTTAAGATTTTCCAAGCACGACACTGGATCTCTTTTGTTCTTGACATTAGCCCTGTAAGATAGCACCTGTCCCTATCTTACAGGTAAGGAAACTGAGGCTCACAGAGGTTGAATGACTTTCCCCTGGTGATGCAAGTAGTAAATGGTAGAGAGGGAAATCTAAACCCAGTTCTATCTTGACTGTAGGTCCAAAACATTTCTATTAGACTATGATCCCTGCAAATATCAAAGCAATAGAGTTCAGTCCCTTTCCTTGTGCCTAGCCACAAAGACCTGATTATGTGGGTACTAGTTCAATCTGGTGGTACAAGACACTGGGTGTGGGATCAGAAAAGACTTGGTTCAAAACCCTCCACAGAAAAACAGCATAGCTAGTACTATCAATGGCTCTTGAATGAAGGCATATATATCATTTCTAACCAAAAGTGGGTTCAAACACCATTTTTGTGACCTCTTACTCATGTGATTTCTTTATAAGAGCCATTTAAATCCTCTGGGCTTGTTTCTTTATCTATACAATAAAGGAATTGAAGGAACACCAATATCCCATATAGCTCTAAATCAATTAGCCTATAAGTATGGTTTCCTTAGAATAAGTTAAGTGGATAAAGGAATAAAGTTTTCACACCATGAAGACACAGACAAGAATGTGCTTATAAGTGTTTAACAACAACTCTCCTCTCTCTCTCTCCCCCAAAAAGTATACCCTACACATGTTTAAGTAGAATTTGCATTGTTAACATTTTCTCAATTACTTCCTTAAATTAAGATAATCAACAAAGCAGCAAATTTAGCCCATATTTGTAGCATTTGCTAATTTCCAAAGTATAGATATTCACAAGGAAAATTTTACAATTGGCCCTTGTCAGTCAACATCACTGATGAAATCTGGGTTTGAATCATAACTCAAAGTTTAGTATGAGCCTAGATAAATTATTTTACTTCTTTCAGCCTCAGTCTCTTCATCTGTAAAATAGGGTTAATAATAATACCTATCTCACAATGTTGTTGTGATGATAGAAGAAAACATATATAGAATATTGTGTAAACATTAACTATTATTATTCACCTAGAAATTTCTCTCTTGATTCAATGGACTTTATTTAGTGATAATTTTATTTTCCTAGGGCCAAATTCCACTGTTAGTTGCTTGTGCCCATGGCTAAGCCAAACTCAGGATATGTCCTATGGCCTCCAATTTGCAGATATTACTTTTTTTTTTTTTTTCCTGCTCAGCAAACAGGACACCGTGTGGTGCCCAATGAGGCAGAGCCCTCTGTATTCCAATTGGCAACAATCTATGCCCTCCATGTGGGCTCACAGCTTTGGTCCTGGCCCGTGAGCTTTCCAAGCTTGAATTTTGGGCCCGTCTTGGAAAAAGCCCAAAGGAAAGAAGCCATGGGTCTTTTCCATCAGTCTTAGAAAGAGCACAAAGCATTTCTTGGGGAGTCGTACTGTGAGACATCCTGGAGATACTCATTTGTAAATCACATGCTATGAAGCATTCGCTGTTTAGTGTACAAAAACTAATTATTTGGGGATGGTGAAGGGCAAATCACCTAAGAAGTGAACCTCAAACCAGTCAAAATAAAATCCTACCTAAGCATATCTAATGCTTCTTTTTTTCAGATCCTAATGTCTTAGCCTTATCTCTTTCTACTACTCTCTTGTTCCTGAGATTCCGGGCAGAACTCACTGTTCCTCACCTTATCTATGCCTTCCTGGTATATCTTTCTTCATGTTTATCCCTCTACAGCAGGAATATTCTCTCTTCTACTTGCTCTCCATCTCCTCTTGCCCAGATTCTGTCCATCCTTCAAAGACCAGTCCAAATATTACTTTGTCCATGAAATTTTCCCTGATTTCTCCACCCAGATCCCGATAGCCCTAATCAAAAGTTATCTGTCTCTCCTCTGGGAATCCTGACAGCATTCTCTTTATGTACTTTTATGATGTCTATCAAGTTCTATTATGTAATAAAGTTTCTTATCATTGTAATCCATCCCACATCAATTAACCAACAAGTATTTATTGCATCCCATGAACAGTGTGAGGCACTGGGGGTACAAATACAGAGAATAAAACAATCCCTGCTTGCAAAGAACTAACATTCTAGACTGTAAAATCCCTAGGGATTATGTCATTCTCTTCAAATTCTCTACAGCTCCCTAGCACATAATCAAAGCTCAATAGTTTGGGTAATGAATGAATGAGCCTCACTAGTACTGTCTACTTATAATTGCAATCTAAAAATATAATTCAATTCAATTCAAGATGTATTTGTTAAGCTATTATAATGGCCAGATACTGAAGAGATAAAGAGCTACTGACTACAAGGAATTTAGATTCCCCTGAAGGGGAAGGGAAGACTCTACATAGAAGATCATTTGAGATAGGAGAAGGCTCTCGAGAGTTCCAGTAGGAGATGGTACTTGAGCTAAAGTTTAAAAAGATGCTCAAGAGTCCATATTCAGCAAAAGAAAAGCACATGACCCAGTCTCCAATATATGGATGCTGGAGATAAAATATTGAATTTGGGCAATAGTCATATAGATGAGTTTTTCTGATACTTGAAAGGGAATAATATGAAATATCTGGAAAAATAGATTAAAGCCCAACTTTGAAAGACATTAAAGACTACACTATTTTATTCAAGAAGGAATAGGATCAATTGGGGAATGGCTAAATAAATTGTGCTATATGAATGTAACGGCATATTATTTTTCTATAAGAAATGATGAGCAGGCAGATTTCAGAAAAACCTGAGAGACTTCCATGAACTGATGCTGAGTAAAGTGAGTAGAACCAGGAGAATATTATACACAGTACCAGCAAGATTGTGTGATGATCATCTTTGACGGATTTAGCTATCAGCAATACAGTGATCCAAGACAATTCTAATAGACTTGAGATAGAAAATGCCATCCACATCCAGAGAAAGAACAATGGAGACTGAATGTGGATCAAAGCATACTATTTTCACCTTTTATGTTTGTTTGTTTGTCCTTTCTTCCTCATGGTTTTTCCCATTTGTTCTCATTTTTCTTTCCCAAAATAATTAATATGGAACTATGTTTAAAATGGTTGTACATATATATAACCTATAACAGATTACTTGCTTTCTTGGAGAAGGGGAAGAAGAGGGAGGGAGGTAGAAAAAAAAATTTGGAACACAAAAACTTACAAAAGTTAATGTTGAAACAATATTATGTGATGAGTAACTGTGATGGACTTGGCTCTTTTCAACAATGAGGTGATTCAAGGCAATTCCAATAGACTTGTAATGGAAAGTGACCTACATCGGGAGAAAGAACTATGGAGGCTAAATGCTCACCAAAGCATAGTATTTTCACTTTTTTATTGTTGTTGCTTGTTTGCTTATTTTTTTCTCATGTTTTTTTCCTTTCACCTTTTGATTTGATTTTTCTTGCAAAGCCTGATGAATATGGAAATATGTTTAGAAGAATTGCACATGTTTAACCAATATTGGATAATTTGCTGTCTATTGGGAGAGAGGAAGAAGGGAGAAAAATTTGAAACACAAAAGTTTTGCAAAGGTGAATGTTGAAAACTATCTTTGCATGTATTTGGGAAAATAATCTATTTTAAAAAGTGAATGTTGAAAATGATCTTTACATATAATTAGGGGAAAAAATAAAATACTAATAAGTGGGAAAAAAAAAAAAAAGAAGGAATAGGAAGCCATGAATGAGCTAAATAACATGACCAGACCCATGATTTAGGAAGATTATTCTGGCAACTGTACAGAAGAAGAATTGGAGAGGGAAGACATGGGGAATGAGGTAGACCTATTAAGAAATTATAGCAATAATTCAAGAGATAATTGATGACGGTCTAAACCTGGGTGATGACTATGTCAGTGGAAAAACAGGGACAAAAGTGAAAAATGGCATAAAGGAAGAATTAATCCGATTTCAGTGGCTGCTAAAGATGTGCCAGTCTGGTCTATAGGACCCCCCCTCACCATACTTGTAAATTCCTAACCCAAAGAGCCCCCAATATGTATTGTCCTCCTCATTAGAACATGGTCACATTGAAGACAAGAACTATCTTTTGTATTTGTATCCTAAAAGCTCAATATAATTCTTGAAATCTCAGGTAAGTGCTTTTCTTTGTTATTGTTAGCCCCTTCCCATCACTATGTATTTACTTTGTATATATCCAAAATTTACTTTAATAATAACAGTAATAGTTTAAATTTATATAGCACCAACTATGTGCCAGGCATTATAATAAGTACTTAACAAATATTTCCTTATTTGATTCTCATATTAATCCTAGGAAATAGTTGCTGTTATCATCCCCAGTTTAGGAAATTTTAAGATGAATAGAAATTAAATGGTTTGCCCAAAATCACACTGTTAATAAATTATTGATTCTAGATTTGAACTCAGGGCTTCGGGTCCATTATTGTATCTACAACCCCCATCTGTGAGTAGTTTGTATCCCTCTAATAGAATTAAACTTCTTGAGGGCAGAGGATGTTTCATTGTACTTGTATCCCCAGCCCCTAAGAAGATACTGGCACATAGAAGTAGTCTCAAAGTCTCTTCCTGATTTTTTTTCATTATTTTTCCTTCATTGTTGCCTTAACTCGGAACTTAACCTTCTCCTGTTAGCGAGTTCTTTTCCAGGGCCTTGATTTTGTAGAGGGGAGCCAGGCGAATCAATCTCTACTCCCTTCCCATTTCTACTCCTGACTTTTCAGACTTTAGCATCAAGCCTAAAGCAGCATTTAATCTTGGAGCTTCCCTCTGTATCTGTGACCTCCTCATCCTTAAGCTTTTAATTTTCCACACTTTGACAGCATACCCCCAGAAAGGTCCTTCTTCCTCCACATCCCACTCTTCCTCCCTCCCTCTGTGTATTGTATTCTTTCTTTTTGCTTGTGTTTATATACCCAGAGCTCTTACTGAATATTTAAAAAGTGCCTGTTGCCTGCTACATATTGGCTAGTTGACTGCTTGATTGATTTATATATAATTGCTAAGATGTACTCTAAACACTTATTCCAAAATTGGTCCTGAATAGACAATGTCATTCAATTCCCAAATTACATGGTAGAATTCAATCAATAAGAATTTATTGAGAAGCTGCTACGTGCTAGACACTGGGGAATATAAAATTAAAAAGCTCCTGCCCTCAGGAAGCTCACATTCTACCATGGAATATTTATAAAATATGTGTGGATATTATATGTGTGTGTGTGTGTGTTTAAAAGGCAAAGTAGCAAATGATAGAAAGAGATGAGATCCCATCCAACTCAACTCTTTCATCATGAATCAGCTTCAATTCCCCACATTCTGGGCTGCTTAAATCAGCAAATGGAGAGTCAACCTTCTAATTGAGTCGCTCTCATACAATATATAGGACAAGTAAATGTTTCTCCGACAGCCACCCCCTCATGACACTGCTGCCAAATGGTCAGCTTCTCTGACAGTGACAAAAGAAATGGAACCTTCTGTACTCAGAGAGAGCCTTCCAAGTGCCTGATTCCTGAGATCTGACTAATAATAGCACTGGTTCTTTTTATTTTTCAAACAATTTCTCAACATGAAAATAATGACATGCAAAGATGTTGCTTCATCTCAAGAAGGAAATTTTGGGGCTGAAAGTTCACCTTCTATAAGTTTAGGCAATTGGGCTTAAGTGACTTGTCCAGGGTCACACAGCTAGGAAGTATTAAGTGTCTGAAACCACATTTGAACTCAGGTCCTCCTGACTCCAGGGCTGGTGTTTTATCCACTACACCACCTAGCTGCCCCAGTGATATCTTTAATATATATCTGTCTCAAAAAAAGGGGGAGGTGGACATCTAGGTAATACAATGGATAGAGCAGTGGGTAGAGAGGATAGAAGCAGGAAGAGCTGAGTTCAAATCCAACCTCAAATATTTATTAGCTGCAGAGGAAAATCACTTAACCCCAGCTGTCCAAGGGAGGTTAATAAAAATAGTACCTACCTTGATGGATTGTGAGTATTAAATGAGATAAGACTTGCAAAGTACTTAGCACAGTACCTAGGTGTTTAATAAATTCTGGTTTCCTTCCCCTTTCTCTGTTACACAAGTGGATAAGTAGGTTTTGGTTATGAGGGGGATTTTTGTTGTTGTTTTTGTAGAGAAATATAAGCTCATCTCTGGAAGCACACTAATACCATCCTCTGAACAAGTCCAAGAACACAGGATAATAAGGTGATGGGGTACTTAACTTCTTCCTATTTTCACAGAATTTGGAACTCCAGTGCTGTCTCCATATTTTTTGTTCCATGTGGGTTTGGAGATTAAAATTATTCAGCAGGACAATATCTATTAAGAATGTTCTTGTTAAATTTTTAATTGGCCTGGACTACAGCGGACAACAGTTTGCACGGTGATAATGGTTCGGTTCCAACACAATTTGTTGGCTGAGTTCTCCAGGATGCTAGGAGAGCTGTATTTTTTTTGTGTGGGGGGATTTGTCATCTGCCAGCCCATGAAACATAGTGAGCTTCTGATGTATAATTCTAGCCACCAGGTCATACTTTGAATAGGTATTTGGTAGGTGCTAAATTTTTACAGCCTGCGATATGTTAGCACATTTCTGACATTTTCTTGTATGATTTGCTTTGAACAAAAAGTCTGGACACCTTAAAGATAACCCTTATGAGTTTCTGGTGGCAAGAACCTATTTCTAGATTATCATCATAAGTCTCTCCATTCCCATGAACAAATTCATACTGCTTGTTGCCATTATGGTATTAGGGAAATTTTACAGCTACAAGGATATAAATGAAAAGAATGTTAAATGGAAACTAAATGTGATATACTTGTTATGAACAATCTTGATCCTGAAAAAAAAAAAAGAAATCTACTTGTTTTCTTCTCAGTGGACAAGTGAGGAACTATGAGGGCAGAATATTGCATACTTTGCCAGAAACAATCTTGTGTCAATTGATTTTATCTATTTTTCTTTTGTTACAAAGAAGGACCCAACTAATGCAATGGAGGTAATATTCGTAGAAATCAATGTGAACAGAAAGTATCATTGAAATGTATTTTGTTGTTGCTCATCCTACATCCTTCATTTTTCAGAGAACCAATGATAATGTCTTGACTTAGCCATGAATTGGATTTTAAAACAAAAAACAAGGGAGTATTTCTATTGAAAGCAACTACTACAATTTCTCCATTTCTCTTTTACTTTAAAAAAATAAATGAAATACAGTTATCCCTTCCACAGTGCAGGAGTTAGGAGGTGCCCCCCCATCTGTAAAATCTATGTGAAATTTCCCCTCTTCATATCAGAGAAGAAATATGAATTTTTTTTTTCTTTTATGGTGTGTTTACAGTACCTTGTAAAATTTGGGTTAAATATTTGGTCTTAGGCTCTGTGTCATCTATAGCTTCTGTAAAACTCCCCCAAAATTCCCATTTAATTTCTTATGCCCACCTGAGTTCTATGAAAACCACAATGAGAAAAGTCACAATGTGGAAGGAATAACTATACTTTATTGGAGAGAAGAAAAGGAGTAACAAACTCTAGAGAATTTCATGGAGGGCTATGCTATGTGTCTATCCAATTTGAGTATTTTTACTGGCATGGTAAATGTTTAAAAACCATTCCCTCCTTTCTTTAAACTTCAAACTGAATTTTCTTTTTTTTTGTTCTGGGAATGAACAAGAGTTCATGTCCAGAAAATGACCTGGAAGAAGAAGGGACAGGACAACCCTCCTAAATTAGGAACTTTTTTCAGATTTCAGTACAATTATAGGATGAAATTTCAATTGTAACCAGAGGCAGATATACTAAAAACTGCTTGAAACTAAAAGCCCTTGAAATGTGACATATTCTGTACCATCAAAAGGCTGTCTCAGTCTATTGAACTGGAGACCCAATGTTAGATTCTAAGGATGTTGGGCCTTGGTTGTCAGCCAAGAAAGCTGCTCTGGGTATCATTTGATCATTGCAGCAAAGAGAGACTTTGCAGACTGACCCCTCTCCTATGTTGGTATAGCTGGAAGGAGATGCTGGCTCAGGTTTCATTCCTTTTGTGAGGTTGGAGATCTTTGTTGCCTTATAAAACAGAACAAGAAGAAAACAGAGGCAAAGGAAGAAAGAGCAGCCCTTTGGCAATTTTTTTTTTTTTTAACCATTTGGAAACTTTTTTTTAAGAGAAAATTATTTTAAAATTCTGCGTAAATGTTATATGCAAATGATTGATCTGCTTTACCTTCCAAGAAGATATTTGAATTTTCAGAGAAGCCTGCAAGAAAGTGTATTATAGAATGATGTTGTCCAGTGCTCTTCTAAATCCTACTTCAATCAAGCATTTGTGAAGAATTTTCTATATATTGGGTACTGAACTTAAGTTTGGTCTATTTTGTATTGATCAGTTGTTTTCAGTCATGTCTGAGTTTTTTTGACCTCCCCTCCTTGATTTGGGATTTTCTTGGCAAAAATATTGGAGTGATTTTCCATTTCCTTCTCCAGCTCATTTTCTAGATGAGGAAACTGAGGAAAACAGGCTTAAGTGACTTATCCAAGGTCACACCACTATTACATGTTTGAGGCCATATTTGAACTCAGGAAATTAAGTCTTCCTGATAGCAGGCTGGATATCACTGAGCACAAAGAAAATAAAAATAGCCCCTACCTTCAAGGAGCTCACATTTTAATGGTATATGTGTATAAAGTAGGTGCTTAAAAAATGCTTATTCCTTTCCCTTTAGTCTCCTTTCTAATTGAAGAATTAGACATGACAATCTCTTAGGAAGGAAGGAATTTTTAGGAAACATAAAGCCGTGGAACTAGAAGTGATTGGAAGAGATCTTAGAGAACAACTACCCCAATCTTCTAAACTATTTTTTTGGCTCTTTTTAAAATTTTTATTTTTTAATTAGCAAAAACTATTTTCATTCCCTCTCACCCACCTCCTTCCTACTGCAAAAGAAAAAGAAAGAACTTGTAACAAACAGTCATAGTGAAGCAAAACAAATTTCTGCATTGTCTAGCTCAGGGCTGGGAAATCTTTTTTTTTTTCTGCCAAAGGCCATTTGGATATTTATAGCATTATTATGGGTCATACAAAATCCTCAACTTATGGAACTCAAGCAGTGGGAAGTTATACCTAGCTTTTAGCTCATCATCACTTTAGCAAATGTTCTACATCAAAAATGTCTCTGTCCTTAAGCTTTCTGTAAGGAAGTGGGTAGTATGCTTCAGCATCAGTTGCTTGGAAGTAAGTCATTACATCCAACCACTACCCCCATTTTGCAGATGAGGAGACCAAAGCTAAGAAGGTTATAAGTGAATTGCCTAAATCGGAAAGGAAGAGGTTCTAAAGCTTTAGCAAATGAGATTTTATTCAACCCTCAATCACAGGGAGTAATTACTATGACTATCCCCATTTTACAGATGAGGAAACAGAAGCAAACAGAGCAGTGACTTGTCCAGGTTCACATAGCTAGTAAATGTCTGAGGTGAGATTTGAATGCAGGATCTCTTGACTCCTAACCAGGTATTTTATTCTTTTGCTCTACCAGCTGCCTTTTGATCACACAGGTAGTAAAGAGCCAAAGTGAGATTTGAACCCATTGACAGCAGAGTCAGATTTTTTTTGGAAGATGCTTGAATGGGGTTAAACAAAGGGTAAGCTTTCACATCTGTCTCTGTTTTAGATTCCAAAGTTTAAAAAAATATTAAGTGTGATATTTGAATCACATCCATTTCCTTCTCCCAACACCCTGAGCCAGTTTCTCATTACCACCTACCTGGGCTAGGAGAATAACCTCCTCACCTTTCCTCTTCCTTGCATTCTCACTGTATTTCAGCAGCCATTTGGTCAAGCTAATGGACAAATGGGTATTTGGTCTTTGCTTGAAGACCTCCAGTGAGAAAGAACCTGAGCCCTCCCCAAACAACACACTCCACTTTTGAAGAGCTCTGTTTATTAGGAATATTCCTCCCACCCCTTTCTCAGACCATCCTCCATACCATTGCTAAAATAAAATTTTCCTTCAGAAATCTGCGTGTACCACTCCTTCCTCAACAATATTCAGGGGCTCACTATTACAAAGACTCTTTTATAGTCTAGCATTTGAGCCTCTGTCCTCCTTCTCAACATCATCCTTCTCCTCCTCCTTTTTTTTTCTAACAAACCACCCATAGTTCCCAAATTCCCCTTCTTTTTAATGATAGAACCGTGACCTTTTTTCAGGAAGTAATGGGTAGCTATTTTAGAGCTGAGATATCAAGACTTTGTTGCCAGATTAAGAATAGATGAAGAAGATGAAAAGGGTCACAGATGGATGGAATGGAATATATATAAGAATTATCCTCAAGTCACAGTACCCTGAGTTAAAAATTCAGCTGGACCCTCTGTGACAGCTCCAGACCAGTTTTCTATAAAGTTGATCTTTCTAGATCTGACCCTGGCTCCATTTTGCAGTAGGGTTGCTGGGTCTTCCTTATTGGAAACATGCTCTTCAACACTGAGCCATTCCTGAATTTTTCTAATATGACTTGATTTCAGCTGTTCTGAAACAAGGAGAGAATTAAAGTTTCCATAATGTAATGGGAAAAGACTAGTGTCAAGAGCCAAAAGAAACAAATTCAACTCTAGTTTTGTCTCTATCTTGTTGCAAGACTTTAAGCAAATCATCCTTTTTCTAAACCCTGTCCTATTTACTTTCTTCAATTATCTAGCCAAAGTCATCCCTTGATCATATTTGACCATCTCCCACCTTTGATCACACTATTCCCAATGCCTGTGATTCCCTCAAATTGCTGTTAAATTTCAAGTTCTCCCTCTATCATGAATTCTTCCCATTTACAATTGTAAGATTTCACATAGCACTTCTCTTGGAACTCTAATTCTCTTTCCTATAGATTGGGGAGAGAGAAAGAGGAGGTATTCAGAGTTGCAGTGAATTTTCTTCATACAAACATCCTTCATTAATGCAGAGAGAAACTCACCTATAACTGGAAGATCAAGAGATAGATTTGTCCATGATCACACAGCTAGTATGTCAAAGATCTCAACCCAAATATGAAGGAATTCTCTAACATACTCAATAAGGGGTTCCTCAGACCCTGCTTGAAGACCCCAAGAAGGGAGCACTCACCACCTTTCAAAACAAATCATTCTACTTCCAGATAGCTCCCATCCTCAGGGAGATCAGCAAGACATGGATTAATTGGTCTTTCTGTAATTGCTACCCATTCATACAAGCTATTTTAAGACAACATTCATACAAGATATTTAAAGACAACTACCTTGTCTCTCCAAAGCCTTCTCCAACTTAAACTTTCTCAGTTCTTTCAATTGATGCTCACAAATCATGAGCTCAAAAACTTCCACCATATTGGACATTCTCCTCTGGACAATATCCAGCTTACTCATGCTCTTCTTAATAAACTGGGTTGTTCAGAATGGAACAAAGCTAATGAGAACAATCAGTAAACATTTTTTAAGATTCTACCATGTGGCAGACATTGTAATAAGCGTACCAAACAAAATATAAAACTCAAATCCAGGACTTCCCAACTTTTTCTACTTAAAGTCTTTTTTTTTTTTTTTTTTTTTTTTTTTTTTTTTTTTCATTTTCAAGTCTGACTCTCCATGACCCCATTTGGAGCTTTCTTGGTAAAGATACTGGGAGTAGTTTCTCCAAGATTATTTTCAATTCATTTTTACATTTTACAGATAAGGAAACTGAGGCAAACTTACTAACTAGAAGTATCTGAGAATAAATATGAATTTGTAAAGATGAGTTTCACCTCTCCAGGTGTACTATGACACCACCTAGCAGCCCATTCCTTACTATACCACATTATCTCTCTTTTCTGTAATATTGTCTTTTAAAATTCTAAATATTTGTTCCTTATTCTCTTGCTAGACTGAACTCTGCAAAAGCAGGAACTGTGTCTTATCTAAATTCCATGCCTCCCTCAACCCCTAGCAGGGTCTTCTGTAGGAGACAGACACTGAATAATAATTGCCCAATGTTTGCTTAATTGCTGACATGTAGAATCTTTCTCTTTAGTTTGGACTGTTGGGAAGGATTCTGTACATAGAGATCTTCAAGGCCGGGCTCCACCCAAAGCAAGCTCCTAATCAGTCCAGCAGCCCCCCCTTCCCCAGCCTCCTAGTGTCCCACCCACTAAATCACATTGAAATGGTAATAAGGAATTTTAAGTCAAAGCCAAGAGGCAAACCCATGAATGCAGTTGGACTGATCTCATGCTTTGCTGGTATGGGCTTTATCTTTTTTTTTTTTTTCAAGTAACTGACCTAGATTAGCTTCCAAAATGATGATATATAAGAGGTTTTTCTGTTTTTAATAGTCTAAAGACTGTGGGTAGTTATTATATAGAATAATATAAAAGGAGGCTGCAATTGATAGCCTACTGGAATTGAGATCAGAAAGACCTGAGGAGCTAGACTCTTGGATTCTTAGCAGCTGTAAGACTGTAGGAAAGTCATTCAGCCTCAGTTTCCTAATCTGTAAAATGGGGGTTGTATTCATTACCCTCTAGGGTCCATTCTAGTCCTAAATCTATAATCCCATAAATATGCAGAATGGAAAGTAAAACACAAGATTGGGGGAGATTATGATTGAAAACATTTTCACAGGGGATTCATTATCCCTTTTGGAAAGTGTACTGATACACAAGCTCCTGAAATGATCCACTGGGTGGAATCCATAACTGACCTTCACCATATTTCAGAAATCAGGCTGAGATCTGAGCAGGTTAAGTAGCTTTAAAATATTTCAAGATACACTGAGGGGAAAAAATAAAACCCTACCCTACCCACTCAACACTGCCCTGGAAATTCCACCCTTAGAGATTTGTTCCCTTGGCTAAAAGCCAGAGTTCTCAAGGTTAAATTAGGTATTGTCTGTCCTTGCTGTACATACTAAACTTTTTATCAATCATCAACAACTTAATTGCATAATTCCTATCAGAGGAAGGTGGATTTAGAGAATCAGTAGAATCTAAACTTTTAGAAGGTAAGGATTTCTTCTTTTAATTTCCTATATCTCTAGCACACAGTAAATTGCAGAAAGTCATAGCTACTGTGCTATATGGGAACTTAGAGATCATGGCCAAGAATTAATTTTAAAGATAAGAAAACTGTGGCCCAAGGAAGTTCAGGGACTATAGCAAGAGTTCAGGTAGAGAGTACAAGCTCAGAGGTGAAATTTTAACTCTCATGCTTAAACACCAGAGTTAGTATTCTTTCCAATGAAAAACATTGCTTCCATGAAGTTTGTTGAATTGAAAATTAGAAGCACTTGAGGCTCCATCAAATCCAGCCCCCTCCCTCCCTCTCTTCTCCTCTCATCTCTCTCTCTCTCTCTCTCTCTCTCTCTCTCTCTCTCTCTCTCTCTCTCTCTCTCTCTCTCTCTCTCTCTCGTCTCTCTCTCTCTCTGTCTCTCTCTCTCTCTGTCTCTCTCTCTCTCTCTCTCTCTCTCTCTCTCTCTGTCTTCTCTCTCTCTCTTCTCTCTCTCTCTCTCTGTCTCTCTCTCTCTTCT
>NC_133617.1:41771983-41896320 GCF_048593235.1 Sminthopsis crassicaudata | reverse complement strand
ACTTTGCAGGCCAGCTAGAGAAGCCACCAATCTATAGTGAAGATAATAGTGATTTGAATACATTTGTGCAATCATTAAAAATATGACTAAAATGACTTTTCCACCTCATCCACAGAAGCTGATTCTAAGACACCCATTCCTCCATTGGGATGTACTGGAGCCTTCATCTTGGGATGCTCTTGCTGAGACAACACTATCTCAATGAACTCTCCTTTCTTGGTCCTATGACTCTGCTCCCTGAAAGAATGAACCTTCTCCTCTTTCTTGTGCAATCTACAGTTACAGTTCCTCCACATTCCTCTTGACATCTGCTGTGATTTACCAGGTCCTTTCCCATCCCTTCTCAGCAGATGTGCTTAACAAAGGCAGCATCATGTGATGAGAGCTTGGGCTAAGTATATTCACAGCTCCACTTGCCAAATGGTTGTGTTTCCATCAGCCAGAATAGACGTTCAGCCAAATTCATGAAGATTTTGAGACCTTCATGGAAATTACAGAATCATAGAACATTACAGAATCAACAAACATACAAATGCAGAATCCAATCCCCTTTTTGTGAAAAATAAGTAAACTGAGGCTCAGGGAGGTTAAATGACTTGGAGCTAGAAGAAAGCTCAGAAGATATCTAGGTAAAACATTGGACCAGAAGTCCTGAATTCATATCCTGCCTCCCTGCTGTCCTATATAGGACACTGACCAAGTCACTTAACAAGCCTCCCTGCTGTCCTTTCCACCATGCTATCTTTAAGAAGGTCACATTCATTCTCACCTGATGTGTTCCTTTCAGATGTCACAGGTCAGATTATCATGGTTAAGATTTGTCCTTGTGAAGTTTCATGCTATTTGCTTTGATTGCTCCCCTCCAATTCACAGAACCGTAGCTCCTGACAGTTAGGAGGGACCTCCAGGACCATTTTTTATGAACCATCCCTTAGCATGAATCCCCTCTATTATATCCTTGGCATGTGGTCGTCTAGCCTTGTTTGACAATGTCTAAAATGAGAGAATCTACTATCTCCTCAAAGCAGTCCATTACATTTTTGGATAGCTCTAGTATTAGGGAACTGGGTGGTACAGTGAATAGTCCTGTGCCTGGAGTCAGGAAAACCTGAATTCAAATCCAGCTTCAAACACTAACTAGTTGCATGACCCTGGGCCAGTCACTTAACCCTGTTTCCCTCAGTTTCCTCATCTGTAAAATGAGCAGAAGGACATGGCAAACCACTGCAGTATCTCTGCCAAGAAACTCCCAAATGGGATCGTAGAAAGTCATACATGACTGAACAACAAAGTTATTAGGAAGTTTTTCCTGACATGAAATCAGAAATGTACTTCTCTAAAAATTATCCCCATTTTTTCTACTTTTATCCACTAGAGTCAAGTGAAATACCTCCAATCCTCTTCTTCACAATGATCCTTAAAACATTGAAAACAAAAAAGATTTCCCTTTCTTGGGTCTTCTCTTATCTAAGATTACCACTTACTTTCCCAAGCCTCACACTTTCTTCCTTGTGTTCCTCAGTCAAGACCCTCCATCTGCTAACTCCAAGTGTGACCAATGGCCATCCTCCATGCATGGAAAGCTCTTCCTCCTTATCCCCATCCCTTCTTTTCTCTAGTTTCCTTTAAGTCCAACCAAAATCCTACCTCTCCGAGAAACCTTTTTGACCATTTTGATACTCCCTAATGCTGATGTCATCCATCTATTAATCATCTCCAATCTATCCTGTACATATCTTGTGACCCAAAGGCCTATATGTAGTTGTTTGCATTTGTGTTTCCCCTCACTGTGAACTCCCAAGAGCAGAGACTGTTTCTTGCCCTTTTTGTAAACCCAGGATTTCACAGTGCTTAGTAGGTGTTTAATAAATGTGCATGAGTTGATCGACTCACACGGAATGATTCCTATTGCTGGTATCCAATTTGATTCTATTAAATTTCAACAAATATGTCTCCTAAGCATCTAAGGATAAGGTACTGTGATGGGCATCAGGGACATAGATCCAAATGCAAACACCACACAGCCCCTGCCCTAGCCTCCCACATGATACGGTTTAGTAACTACTGGTGGATGGATGGAGCATCCAAGATTGACTGATTCTCAAGGCACTCGAATTCTAGCAAGGGAATCCAATAAGGACTTAGGTAAACAAAAACTGTGAGATGTTCCAAGTATTTTTGTTGTAGCTGGCAGAATACTAACAACTGGGTGAATCCTGCAGAACATGGAGAACAGAGTCAAGGCTTCCAGGGGTGTCAGAAGATAGAGATGAAGAAGAAAGATATTTCAGGCATGGGGGACACATGCAAAAGTTACAGATGGGAGATTGAATGTCATATAGCTCAAGCAGGCCAATTTGGCTGAAACTGGGAGAGTGGGAGGGAGGTAATGGGAAATCAGACTGATTTCCCATTTCACATTTCTGAAATACTCAAACCATCGCCAATGCTTTGTGTTCGCCAAAAGCAGAGCTGCCTTTGCTCTGCCTGAAACTCCATATGGTGGTCATTTTTAGCTTGTGTTAACTCATCTCTCCGGGGCTCCCAAGCTCTCCTACCCCCAGATGATACACTTGATGTCAGTAGGTGTCTGTGAATTATATGCACTCTCCCCTGCTTTCTAGTTCTTCTCTGTGGTATTAAAAAAAAAAAAAAAAAAGAATTCTAGTGAACTGCCTGACTTCCTAGGTCCTGTTCTGAGCTCCATCTTTCCATCAGGCAATTGTTCTCCCTTCCCATCTCAGGGATCATAGCTGAGGCTGGGGACTGCTGGGAACTGGGTTTCCCTCATCATAGGCTGGGACAGGCAGCTATTTTCCTCTCTTGACTAGGCAATGTTCAACCTCAAAATCCCCAGGGTAAGGTTTCTATTGCCTTTAAAAAGAGCCACTCCCTCCTTTTATATATTCAAGATTACAGGCTTGCAATGTTTGAATTCTGTTCTATAATTTCCTTAAGAGCCACTAAAAATGCCCAACTTGGTGCTCTGACAAACTTTTCCAATGCTTCCAATCCTGAAAGAAGGCATTCTTGCTTCCCTATAAGCAATTGTAACATTTCAAGGGATTTCATTCAACTGGAGGCTGAGAAATTCAATGCAATACAATATTAGCAAATAAATCATATTAATAAAAATAATTAATATGAAGCACCTACTATGTGCTGGGGATACCAACCCATTCCTGCTCTAGGCCAAATTATTATCCTGTTAATTGTCAGAAATGAGAAAATCCAACATTCCTCTTTTAAGCAAGAGGACTCCAGCTCAGAGGTAATGCATCCATGCATCCTAAACAAGCTGTAATGAATGCATTGTACCTATAGTCACCTCAACTATTTTTCATCCTTTCTATCAATAAACATTAAGCACTTACTAAGTGCCAGGTACTCTATTAAGTGCTAGGGATAAAGAAAGAAGCAAAAGTAAGTCTCAACCCACAAGGAGCTTATAATCTAAATTATTAACATGTAAAACATTTGCTGAACAGGCCCCTCAGCTGGGGCTGTCTGAACGGACTATGGCATATGAATAGGATATGATAGAATGATGTGTCTAGAAAGGATGAATATGAGGAATTTAGAGAAACATGGGAAGACATTTATGAACAGATGCTGAGAGAAATAGAGGAAATCACTCCACATGTGTAAGTGAAAAGAATTCTAAGGATGCTGACCTCTGAGTAACCAGCTCGGCCAATTTTGGGATGAAAGCCCACGTAACACAACATGGTGCCCTCCTATAGACAATGTTAGAGCTCCAAAGGGACAGTGTTGCAGACAATATCAGCCATGTTTATTGTATTGATTTTTGTTTAACTATTCATCTCTGAGTGTGGCGTGTTTGTCATTCTTTCTAGTGAGTGACTTGAATTAAATTAAATGTACATATCTACACAACCAATACCCTTATCTTCTTCACTCATTAGATAATGATAACTACTTTTTTATAGTTTTTAGGGTTTTCAAAGAACTATATAAATATGATCTTATTTAATCTCAACAACTCTGGGAAATGTATTCTGTTAGGATCCCTATTTTATAAAGAAGGAAACAAAAGTGATTAGAAGTTAAGTGACTTACCCGGACTCATACAGCCAAAAAAAATTTAAATTCAGGTCTTCTTGAAGGTCAGAAACTCTATTCACTGCTGAATTCTATGATTCTTTTGTTAAAAGGGAATATGTGGTGGTGTAGTGGATAGAGCACCAGCCCTGAAGTCAGGAAGACCTGAGTTCAAAAATGACCTTAGACATTTAACACTTCCTGGCTGTGTGATCCTGGCAAGTCACTTAACCCCAATTGGCTCAGCCAAAAAAAAGGGGGGGGGATGGGCAAATATTAGACATGAGTGGGAGAGATTGTCTAGAAGTAATTGTGATGCAAGAACAGCATCAATAAACCTTGTGGATTTTGTTTTAAAAAATAAAACATTCTTAGGTAATCATCTATCAAAAAGATAATTATTTATTTAGCAATACTGTGTTCCAAGCTCAGTCATGCTAACATATATGTTTTTGATCAAATACAAACACATGCATGTATACACATACCATCCTATCATGTTACCTAAAGTAACAAGAAATTCTACTGTTTATTGAAAATATTAAGAATAACAGTCACACAAAAATTGAAAATGAATATGCAAAATTGTAAGGAGCAAGCTTGATCCCAAAGAAGAAATATAAGATGATACCTCCCCTTTTTCCTTTCTAAAGACAGGGGTGGATAAAGGGCTCCAGTTGTAGAATATTTCAGAAAATGTCAGGTGTTAGGATAATAAGGTATTGTATTGTATTGTATTGTAGGATTACAATACTTTTTTAAAATGTATTGTTCATTTTGCTTAATTCTTTGTCTTTAAAAATCTCTTTGCTATAAAAGATGGCTCTCTGAGAGGAATGGATAAAGGGAAAGATAGAAAAGTAGGTATAAAGACCAGATATATTAATAAAATCTATTTTAAAAAAAAAGATTAGTTCTTTTCTACATATCTACACAACCATTCCCATTATCTTCTTCACTCATTGAGAGATCTTGAGCAGCCCAAAATGTATTACACAGAACTGCAGCAACTAGTTTATCACTCAGAGCATTCTTAAACAAAGAAGTGGATAATCATTTCTGTTCTTTCCAGCCAAAACAAATTGCTTTACCTTGCCAGAGGCAATAAGACAAGATAATTAAGAATCAAACAGTGTTATTTCCCCAAACGTCCGTTTATGATCATTTCAAGAAACATTTACGGAAGCAGCATGATCATATTAGGCAACCTTAATCTTTTCTCAAAAGTCTTACTGCTCAGTAGTGAAACTCTGTGACCAGACTAATGGTCACCACAAACTGAGTACCACTTTTACTTGAGGACCATGATAAAACCATTCAGATGGGGCTGCTCATGATAAGATGATGCTGATTTTCACCAGTATCAATATCATCCTAGAAACTCTCTCAGTATGACCACAGAACTGTGAAATTCTAAAATGCAAGAACAAACCAGAGTCACAATATGGTAAACATTGTAAAAACAAATGAAAAGGTATTATTTGCAAGTTTTACAAAAACAAACCAAATCATAGTTATGTAATAGGATTCCAAAAAATATGTCAGGGAGTACTATTATTGCATGCAGATGTGGCAAAAACAGTCAAAGTGTTAGTAATATGGAAATATCACACAAAAAAAAACAAACCAACTGGTCTGATTTCACAAGAACAAAGCAGATAACAAGATGTCAGGCATTGCCAAAACAAACCAAAGAGGCACAATATGGTGAGTATTGCCAAAACAAACTAAAGTGAATTAATATCTCATGGGTTATAAAAACAATGTTTAATAACATGGTGGGCAACGCAAAACCAAACTAATATATTAATACCATGAGCATCATTAAAAGCAAACCAAAAGGTAACAATATAGGAAACACCACAAAAACAAACTTAAGGGTACTAATATTTCAGACATCACAAAAAAGAAACTAAAGGATAATAATATAGTGTGCATCTCCAAGACAAACCAATTGATGACAACATGATGGGCATTACAAGAATAAATCAAAGGATACTAACACTATAGACACTGCAAAAGCAAACCATAAGCAACAACATGATAGGCAATGTCAAAACCAACCAAAGTGTATTAATACTTTGGGAATTGAAAAAATAAATTTGTCCTCAAAACAAACCACAGATTGCATGGTGGACATTGTAAAAAGAAAATAACCAAGTAATATTAAACTTTGAGAATTACAAAAACAAACCAAATTTAAAAATGATAACATGGAAGGCATTGTTAACAAAAAAAAAAAAATTAATATTTTGGGAATTGCAAAAACACAAACCTAACCCCAAAAGAAACCCAGGGTGACAACATGGTAGACATTACAAGAAACCAACCAAATAGTATTAATACTTTGGGAATTACAAAAACAAAGCAATCCTCAAAACAAACCACAACGATGGGCACTATAAAAGCAAAAGCAAAAAACAAACAAAAAGCAAATTGTATTAATACTTTGGAAACTATAAAAACTAACCAGGCTAAAAGGTGACAACATGGCAGGCATTGTTAAAAAAAATAACCAAAAGGTATTAATATTTTGGGAATTGCAAAAAACAAACCTAACCCCAGAACAAACCACAGGATAACAACATGGCGGAAATTGTAAAAAACCAGCCATACATTATTAATTCTTCCAGAATTACAAAAACAAACCACAGGGACTTAATAGATATTATTTTTAAAAGAGAAGGGAGGGATAACTAATACTTTGGAAATTGCAGAAATAAGCATCCTCAAAACAAACCACATGACAACATGGTGGGCATTGTAAAAAACCAAGCAAACTGTATTAACACTTTGGAAATCACAAAAACAAAACAATCCTTAAAACAAACCACAGGGTGACAACATTAGCGGACACTGTGGGTGGAAGAAAAAAACACAACCAAACAGCATTAATACTTTGTAAATAGCAAAAACAAAACAACCCTTAAAATAAACCATAAGATGATAGTATAGTGGACGTTGTAAAAAAAAAAAAAAAAAAAAAAAAAAAAAAAAGTAAATAATATTAATATTTTGGGAATTACAAAAACTAACCAAACTAAAAGGTGACAACATGGCAGGCATTGTTTAAAAATAAAACAATGACAGCAACTCAAAGTTATTAATACTTTGGGAATTGCAAAGACAAAACAATTCTTAAAACAAACCATAGGGTGACAATATGGCGAAAATTATTAAAAAAAAGAAGAAAAGCAAATAGTACTAATGTTTTGGGAATTACAAAAACTAACCAAACTAAAAGGTGACAACATGACAGGCATTGTTTGAAAATAAAACAATAACAGCAACTCAAAGTTATTAATACTTTAGGAATTGCAAAAACAAACCAATTCTCAAAATAACCAAAGGATGACGAGACAACGGACATCGTTATAAAACTTACCAGGGTGTGTGTGAGCCGTATAGTGATCAGAGGTGATCCTGACAAGTTCTGGGATAGCATCGGTGGTGGTTCTACCTTCAGAGAAATAAGGTGACTGGTAGCTATTATCAAGTGCCTTTTGTAGTTGGTTGCCTCAATAATCCTTGAAAGTAAATGACAATAAATAGAAAATTATTACAAACTGTACAAAAGATGGAAGTGAAAGAAAAAGCAGGTGGCTGGAACCCACTTTGAAGACTTACAGTGGATTTCTAATTATTGAGGCAGCATGGTAAAAGGAAATGAACACCAACTGCATCTAAAGAGCGAAAGTGTAAGCTTAGGCAAGCTCCTTTCCCTTTAAGAGCTTCAATGTTCTCCTCTATATAATAAAAAGGTTGAATGGAATGGACCCTTGGGTTTTTGCCAAATCTAGATCTAAGATCATATCAATGGCTTTACATTCTTTACCCTGCACTTTGCAATTTTCAAGCAAAATTCATCTTCACCAAAGATTTAAATTCCTAACTGGATACAGAATAAAGATGCAGTGAAGGCAGGAAATAATTTTGTTGTATCTTTGGCATCTCTCTTGTATATTCCTAAAACTAGTAGATTCTTGATAAGCAATTTGATAAAATATAAACTTGTTAAAATTAGAGGCTTTCTTTTCTTCTTCCTTCCTTCTTTCCTTTTTTCCTTCCTTCCTTTTTCTTTCTTTCTTCTTTCCTTTCTTTTTTTTCTTTCTTTCTTATTGTCTTTATAACTCCAGGGCTTAGAATGCATGGTAGGTACTTGATAAGTAGGCAGCTTTTTGGCTCAGTAGATAGAGTGCCAAGCCTAGAGTCAGGAAGACATTTTCCTGAGTTCAAATCTGGATTCAGGTATTTAGATTTATGACCCTGGGCAAATCATTTAACCTTGTTTGCCTCAATTTCCTCAACTGTAAAATGAGCTGAAGATGGAAATGGCCAACCATTCCAGGGTCTTTCCCAAGAAAACCCCAAATGGGATCAGAAAGAATATGATACAATTGAAAAACAATGAAACGACAACAACAAATTTAATAAATCTTGTTGATTGAATGGATCCAGTGCTTATTAAATACTTATTATATGCCAGTCACTGTGCTGAGCATTAGGGATATAAAACTGAAACAGTCCATGCCCTCAACAAGCTTCCATTCTATTCAGATAATGTTTTATCTTTTTATAAAATACAGGTTGATATTTAATCTATGTCAGATTACTTGCTGTCTTGGGGAAGGGGAAGGTAAGGAACAGAGGGAGAAAATTTTGGAACACAAAGTCTTACAAATATGAATATTGAAAACTATCTTTACATGTATTTGGAAAAATAAAATACTATTGAAAATTTTAAAACTAAAATAAATATTTATTTAGTTGAATTAAATTGAACAAAGCCACTAACCCAAAGGAAACTAAGCTTAATTCACTTTTGTTAATTAATTAAATTATTTTATTAACTAATTAAATTAATCTTTTTTCTACTGAGGGAAAGAGAAATTGTATTGATGGAATAACTCCAATAACTACTTAGGCCTGAATGATAGCCAAATATCCATATTTTCAGCTGAACAAGACAGATGACCCAGTGGAGAGAAATACTTGATCTGGAGTCAGAAAACCTGAATTCAACCAAACTCATTTCTCAGACACTTAGAACCCTCTTCCCCTGGGTTGTTGTGCAGATCAAATGAAATAATACACAGATGGGGACATAGTAGATACTTTGCTCAGTTGTCATTTTAATCATGTCTGACACTTCACAACCCCATATAGGATTTTCTTGGCAGAGAAACTGGAGTTGTTTGCCATTTCTTTCTCCAGCTCATTTTACGAATGAGGAAACTAAGGCAAATAGGGTTGGGTGACTTGTCCTTGATCGTATACAGCTAGTAAGTGTTTGAGGCCCAATTTAAACTCAGGAAGATGAATCTTCCTGACTCCAAAACTAGTGTTCTTTCCACTATGGCACCACCTAGCTGCCCCTTAGTTTTGAGCTAGATGGCCTCTAAATTCCTTCCCAAAACTAAAATTCTATGAATCTATAATTCTATCCAATGTCCCACCAAACCAGATGTTTAAAAAATGCTTATTCCATTCTTCACTTTAAAATTTGCAAAGCATTCATAATAATAATAATAAAGATTTAGATAGCACTTGCCATATGCCCGGTATTGTACTTAGTATTTTACAATTGCTATCTCATTTGATCCTTACAACAGCCATGGAAGATAGTTTTTATTATTATCTCCACTTTACAGATGAGAAAACTGAGTCACAGAGAATTTAAATGATTTGCCAAGGGTTACCCAGAAGGATTTGAACTCAGGTGTTCCCAACTAACTCCATATTGTGCCTATCACTTAGCTGCCTCTATTATTTCCACTGGTTCCTGTGTCTCCCTTCCAGAATCCAGATGTAGCACTGTCCTTCAGATAGCACCAAATTCTCCCTCGCTCCCTAACTTGAGATATCTTGTATAAGAAAACTACGGCAGATGCTATTAAATCATTACCTGGATTTTCCCCTCCATTATGCTCCATGGGTATTAAATCCCCACTGACCCAAGGAATATTGAATCACTGCTGGATGGGGTATCAGCTTCCTTTGTCACATTTCCCACTTGTCTAATTGCCATGGTGCCCTGTATTTATAGGCAGTATTGAACCATGGAAATCATGCTGGATTAGAACTGAGATCTAGGATCAAATCTCATCTCTGCCATTTCTACTGATGTGACCTTGAACCAACTGCTTATAATCCCTTAGCTTTCTCATTTGTAAAATAGTATAGGAGCAAGATTATGAATCATTTCTCATCTTTGGGAACCTGAGGTATAAGCAAGACTCAGCGTTCAATCTCCCAGTAAAAGGGACGACTCAGGGGTATCTGCTTCCGTGTCTCCTTCTCTGAAATGCTATAAATTTCTTGCATTTCTTCATTTCAACCTTTCTTGACTCAATATATCTTTCTAGGTTGATCACACACTGTAAAGTCCTTAGCACAGTGCTAGCACTAAGGAAACATTTAATCAATGTTTGTTCCCTTTCATTCCCTTTTCTTCCTCCCTTTCAAATCCTCTTTTGTGGTTCAGTCATGTCCAGTTTTTCATGATCCCAATTGGTTGTTTGATTGGTTTTTTGACAAAAATGCTAGAGCGGTTTGCCATTTTCTTCTCCGTCCCATTTTACAGATATGGAAATTGAAGTTAATAAGGCTAAATGATTTTCCCAGGCTCTCACAGCTAGTAGGTGTCTACGACTAGATTTGATGCTTTCTTGGCAAAGAGTCTGGAGTAGTTCACCATTTCCTTCTTCAGCTCATTTTACAGATGAGAATACGAGGCAAACAGAATTAAGTTACCCAAGTTGTGTAAGTTGCCCAGCTAGTCATTTACCTGAGGCTGGATTTGAATTCATGTCTTGTTGACCCCAGATCTAGAATTCTATCGACCCAGACATCTAGTCATCCTTACTGGTTTTTACTTGACCCGTATATAAAACTATTATTGTGATGTCTCATGGGCTCCTAGGAACTTTGAGTAGTCTATTTTTCTTCTCTAGATGGGTTTGCCAACATATGGATATGTGTATACATTTGGCTTAATATAGTGCTGGAACCCAGCCCATGATGTACGTGTGCCCCACACCCATCCTCCCTGTCCTTCACATAAATGTTTGTTTCCTTAAGAAGGAACAGGCCAGAGAAGCACGCTGGAGTTTCCCCGGAGTTGTAAATATGAAACATTCTCAATAAAAAAACTCCATAAAGGAAAAACACTCTTTCATCATTTATTGTGCCAAAAGAGGCCTTTTACAAAATACTGCCAAGTGTACAAGATTGCAAGGGCGGTGGTATGTGTCCTTAGGCAAAAATTACCCAGAATAGTGTCAGAGCCCCAAAATTCGGCAGAGCAATTGAGGACCACTTTGTCCCAGACAAACCACTCTACTACAATGTTACGAAGCCCTTCGTTAAGTCTAAGATCCTTAAAAGAAATGCACAAAAGAAGAATCTATAAAAATGAGCAAAACTGAGTGGAGGCAGGGATTGAGCTGGTAATTTCATTAGTATCAGGGAACTCCCAGAGGAGGAAAGGCTCTTTACTAATGCAAGGTGGTGCCTTCTTTGAAATATTTGTTTGTCCTTCACTCTTGAATATGGCCATGACATCAGAAATGATACCATGACATGCATGTGAATTGGATTTAAGTGAGGGAGGGCTGTGCAAGGTCCCCTGCCTCACTTTCCCCTCCAGAGCCATCTGGGTCCAGCAGCCAGAGATAGATCAGAATGCCTGGAAAAGGCTCCAGATCAAGTGGAAGATTTTGGTCTTTAACTAAGATTTTTAACAGGTTTCAGTTTGACTGAAACAATGCTCAATTCATGATTAAGGATAGGTAAGAAATGAGGCAGAAAATGGCTTCTTTCACCTAGTCAAAAGATAAAAAAATTAAAAAATAAAAGCTCGTTCTAGAAGGGGAACATTATCAGGGTTTCTAGCTAAAACAGAAAAAAGTTGTTATTTATATTAATTCTGAGCTAATCAGGGTTCAATGACCAAGTGGGGCTTGGCATGGGGCCTATTGTAGGTCTTCAAAGAGAACCAGAATGATTTGGATTTGAGGCTTGGTCTTAGATTTCAGCGATCAAAATATACATTTCTTTGGGCAGAGCATCCCAGATAAGGATGGAAGGGACAGAGGGAAAGGGAATAATAAATCCATTCCTTTGGGCAGAGCATTCTAGGTAAAGATGGGAGGGACCGAGGGAAAGGGAATTATAAATTCATTCCTTTAGGCATACTATTCCAGATAAGAATGGGATGGACAGAGGGAAGGGAAGGAGAATAATAAAGAAAAAGGAAAAGAAAGGGGAAAAAAGGAAAGGAAAGGAAAAAAAGCTAACTATAAAGACAGCTAGGTAGCATAGTGGATAGAGCACCAGCCCTGGATTCAGATAATTGTTAGCTATGTGACCCTGCCAGCAGTACTGGAGGTAAATCTTGAACGTTAAAGCCAGTTCTCTAGCCATTGAGAAAGAAAACCTTCCCTAATCCTTGACTAATGGCATGGGAAGCTAACCTTGGATCTCTAGACTAAAACACCAGCATACAAAATTATCTAGGGAGCTTAGGCTAGACCAGATGACCTCAGAGCTCCCTTCTAGCTGCAAGATTCTATCATTTTTATAATTAGTATTGAAGAAACAGGTGGATGTTTAGCCTGAAGAAGAGGAACTGTAGCTACCTATGTAAGCTTAGATGAGCCATGTGGAATAGTTGAGTCTTAGTTTCCTTGATTGTGAAATGAAGGCAGTTGGATAACTTGGCTACAACCTCCCTTTGGAGGTTAGCTTTCCATGCCATTAAAAAAGCATTAAGAAAGGTTTTTTCTCTCAGTGGCTTTAAAATTCAAAACTTATC
This sequence comes from Sminthopsis crassicaudata, assembly GCF_048593235.1. NCBI lineage: Eukaryota > Metazoa > Chordata > Mammalia > Dasyuromorphia > Dasyuridae > Sminthopsis > Sminthopsis crassicaudata. Next base: position 41,883,443 of record NC_133617.1, on the reverse strand, counting down.
TCCAATACATGCTGGCTATGTCCCTTAAACATCTCAGTGCCTAGATAGGTAGATAAATGACCTGTTCAGGGTCACACAGCTAACAATTATCTGAGATCTAAATCTATAACCTTAAGATTTGGAAAGACTAAGAGACCATTCTTTAAGCACTCACAGTCAAGGAAACCAGACCTCAGAAGTACCAAATAATTTGTGTGAGCTCACACAAGAAACAAATAGCAAAGTGAGAATTTTCTCTAGGGCCAAATACCCCCCAGTTTCTTCAATGGAGGTATTCAAGCAAAGGCTGGATAATCACTTGTCAGAGGATGTCATGGAGGGGCGTTTGTCCAGGCCTCAGTAGGACTGGATGGCCTCTGGGGTCTCTTACAATTAATTCTAAGGTTCTGTGATTCTGTCTTCGGTTCCTTGGGGCCATAGAGTTATTAAAGAGAATGACACAGAAAGCAACTCACTGACTATTTTATAGGACCAGAGCTCTAAAACATGTTTTTATAGCTCAGTGAAATTAGAATTAGGTGACATATTTCATGAAATAGACCTGTTTTCTCAAGTCAGGTGAATTGTATTTTCTTTTAAAAAATAACCTTTTTCAAATTACTCTTTGGAATCTTTTTTTTATTTTGAGGATGAACTGAATCTTCACCATGGATTTTGCTGGCCATACCTTCCCTATCATAAATCTCCAGTTCTCCTGGCATAGGGCCTGGTACAGAGTAGGCAACTAATAAATTTCTGTTGATTGATGGATTCCCACAAGAGTCAGGGACCACCTACCAAAGTGTTCTGGGAAAGCTTTTTCTGCTCCCCACCCTAAATGCCTTTTTTTCAACCTCTCTCTGCTGGCAAAAATCCCACAATTGGGATTTTATTTCTCAGGGCTTTTGGAACAGAGTGCTAAGAGGGGGTTTTAGTAAGACAAGTATTTGAATCCTACTTCTGAGGTTAAGTTGGTCCTCTTCCAAAAATGAAGGATGAACAACAATAACAGATGAGATTCACTAGTAAAGTGGTCCTGAGTAAATGACTTAACCTCTCACCATTTATTAAGTACCTAGTACGTGCCAGGCCCTGTGGTAAAAACAAAGAAATGGGGGGAAGAGAGGGAAGGAGAGAAGGCTGAGTCCCTGTTCTCACGTAGCTCACAGTACAACAGATCTGTACAATATAAAAAGGGGTTACTCTTGAAGGCACAAAGAGTAAGGAAAACTGAGAAAGACTTCTTGCCAAAAGTGGGGGTGTAGCTGAGACTTGAAGAAAGCCAAGAGGCAGAGATGAGGAGGGAGAGATGGGGGTCAGCCAGTGACAAAAAAGAGACAGACTGCCATATTTCAGGAGCAGTAAGGTCACCATATAGCAAAGTATGTGGAGGAGGAGAAGGTATAAGAATCCTGGAAAGGTAGGGACAGATTATGAAGCCAAATAGAGGAGTTTTCCTTTGCTCCTGGAGGCAACAAAAACTAGAGTTTATTGAATGGGGAGTTGACATAGTCTGAAGTTAAGGAAGGTCACTGACAGCTGAGTGTTTGGATGCACTGGAGCAGGGAAAAACTTCAGGCAAAGAAACTAAGCAACAAGGAAGGGGATGAAGCTCTAGACTAGGTGAGTGTGGTCAGTTGCAACCTTGTTTTTTCACCTGTAAAATTGGGATAATAATAGGACCTATTTTCAGAGTTGTTATAAAGATCTAATGAGATAACTTATGTAAAACACTTTGCAAATCGAAAAATATAATCTGTCATTGTTGTTATCTGCAAAATTAAATCTCTTTCTGCTGCCTCTCTGCAGCTAGTCAATTAGCATTTATTAAACACCTACTATGTTATCACTTACGGCCAATCACGCCTCTTCCACCTATCTTAAGGGCTATAATGAGGATCAAATGATAATTATTATTGTAGCTAGGTAACACCATGGATAGAGAACCAGAAGACTTTCATTCCAATTTAACCCAAAACACTAAAGCTGTATGACCCTGGAAAAGTCACTTAACCTGTCTGCCTCAGCTATCCCCCTGGAGGAGTAAAGGAAGCATAGAAGATTTTCCCCACCATCATCATTTTAATCCAAGCTCGTTTGGGTAATTGTACAAGTACAAGAAGTAGTAGAGGAAAAAAATGAGAAAATGTGCCCTGCTCCCTCCCTGGCAGAGGTGGAAGACTTTGGGTGTATTGTCACTGCACGCATAGTTAGACTCAGTTGATGTGTTGATCAACAAAATTAATGTGTTGATTAATTTTGTGGAATTGCTTTTTTTCCCTCTTTCATTTCTTGAAAGAAATTCAGGTCATACTTTGTTACAAGTTGCAACTGAGTAAGGGAAGGAGAAAATATAATAATCAGAAATGAAAGTGACATAAAAATAAAATTTTTAATAAAGTGCAGAGAAGAATCATTCTTGTTCAGTCATATCCGACTATCTGTGACCCCATTTGGGATTTTCTTGGCAAAGATACCAGAGCATTTTGCTATTTCTCTTCTCTTGCTCATTTTATAGATGAGGAAAACAGGGCAAACAGGATAAAGTGACTTGCCCAGGATCACACAGCTAGTAAGTATCTGAGGCTGGATTTGAACTCATCTTTCCTGACTCCAGGTCCAGCACTCTATTCACTGCACTACTTAGCATTTATTAAGCACTTATTATGTGCCATTTTATGATGGGCTCTAAGATTCAGAGAGGTACCAACATGACTTCTGATCAATCAATAAGAAAAATAACCAGTCTCAAGGACATCATAAGTAGTTTTTGCACTCAAGCATCATTCAGCAAGTCAACTGGCATCTAATAAATAATTATCATGTCAGCTAGTCAACTAACATTTATTAAGCACCTACTATATACCAGTCAATGGGATAAATACTGAGGAGCCAAAGAAGACAAAACTTAGCTTTTTATATTCCAGACAAGCAACATGAAGCACACACTAGGACAAACAGATTGAGTAGTGGAGGGGCTCATCTATGATGATAACTGGCAAAGTTCCAGTCACCCTTCCCTAGTGATGGCTTTGCCCAAAGAGACGTTTAGTCTAAAAGAGGGATTGCATCAGGAATCGCCTCCTCAAGGAGCTTCCAAAAATCGAATGTGTCCCCAGGTGAGGAAGCTGAAGGGAAGCCAAAGTGATAGGATTCTACCCTTCCAGTTGCACAGAACAGTAGGCAACAAGGAACAGCCCTCTCAGTGGTCTACCTAGCAAACTGGGAGTATTCTGAGAAAGGGAAATAATTAGAATAATAATTCCAGGAGCTGACAGTAGATGCAACTATGGGAACGCTAAATTAGTGTTAAAGAATCTTTCTGCAAAGGGAGACAATGTGGGCCAGGGAAAATCAGACCGGCTCTGAACTCAAAGACCTTGGCTCAAATTCTCTCTCTGATATTTGGGGCCTGTGTGACTTAGGGCAAGCCATCTAACAATCCTTACCTCAGTTTCCTTATTTGTAATTGGAAAGAATTAGCTTGGATGCCTCTGAGAACCCCTTAAACTCATTATCTCTAATCCAGTTTACCAATTATATGACTCAGGACCCCACAAAGTGTGTTTTGGAATAAAAGACACTAAAATTTTGTGATTATAGGACTACAGATTCACAGGTTGGCAGTGACTGTGAAGACCACAACTTCTAAGCATATCTTAGTAGAAATTCCCTTATCTCATGCTCAACTTAAAGGCAACCTCTCCCATGAAGCCTTCTGTGATTTCCTCCATGTATATAATGCCTTTTCCTCACAGTGCTTTACTTAGCAACTTCCAAGTGCAATTAAACAATTGATTCAATTCAGGAGCAGTAGAATGGCTAGAACATTGGCTCTGAAGACAATAGGACCTGAGTTCAAATTCAGTCTCAGACATTTAACACTAACTCCAATTGCCTCATCAAAAAACAAACAAACAGCAACAATAAAAAGATCTGACTCAACTCAATGGACATTTATTAAATATTTGCTTTTTGCAAGGCCCCATACTAGGCACAAAGACAAAAATAAAATACTCCCTGTCCTTAAGGAACTTATATTTATACTGAAAGAATTCAACATGTACACAGATAGACAAATCCAACATATACAGAGTTAGACAAAATTATTTTAACAGTGAGAGATTATTAACAATAAGGAAATTAGGAAAGGCCTTAGGGAGGAGGGGCCATCTGAGCTGTACTTTTGTGAACAGTTTTAATTATATTCTATTTTTTCCCAAATTTTATTCAGTATGGTTTTTTTTAGGTTATATTCCATTATAGGGATATCACACACACACACACACACACACACACACACACACACACACACACACACACACACACACACAGAAAAAGAAACACTGTATCTTATGTAAAGTTTGTATCTCCCCTATGCCTGGTACATGACTGAATAAAGTCAGGACTTGACAAAAATGTCTGACAAATAAGTCCTTTTGAAGATAGTCCCATAGTAAGAATGAGCTCAGTATCCTACTGAAAGGGAGAGCAGCCCACTTTGGGACAGCTCCAATTGATGGGAAGTTTTCTGGGGTTTTTTTTGGTTTCTTTCATTTTTTTCCACATGATGAGGTGAAATCTGCCCTTTGCAAAATGACTGGTTCCCATGGTAGAACACCCACAGGAAATACAGACTGACATGATTTCCTTCTGCTACCAATTACACATGTTTAGAGTCATTTTTGTCATACTCACTTCATTTATGCAATGAGCTGCCAAATCTTGCCATTCTATCTTCCATCACCTTTCTCATGTGTCCCCTTTTCTTCCCTCACACAGCCAATATCCTTTTTAAGCCCTCATTCATTCCTTCTTGCCTGGACTATTGCAATAGACTCCTAACTGGGCTACCTGACTTATGTCTCTCCATTCCAGTCCATCTTCCACATAGTCACCAAAGAGATTTTCCGAGAACATGTCAAACTTTCTGCCCTTTTAATAAACTCAATTGATTCTGACTAATTCCAAGATCAAATATTACAAACTCCTCTGTTTGCCATTTATAGCTTTTCACAATCTGTCCTTATCCAACCTTTCCAACTTTATTAGATAACTTCCCCCTGTACACTCAATAATCAGTTCATAAAAGCGAGTTTCTTGACATTCATCATACACGATACTTCATTTACAATCTCCATGCCTTTGCACCGGCAGCCCCATAGCAAGTATGTCCTCCTTCTTCTCCTCCATCTCATGTTTTCTTTCAAGATCCAACTTAACTGTCAGCTTATGCGTGAAACCTTTTCGGTTCTCCCATCTGCTAGGATCTTTTCCTAACAAGGTTACATTCTACATGCTTTGGATATAGCCATGTTTCTGCCTCCATTTTCAAATTTGTAAGCTCTTTGAAAAAAGAGACAATATCACATATTTCTTTAAAACCCAAAATAGACTTGGCACAGAATGCATGTCTAACAAAAAAATGCTCAGGGGTGATGTTGTTGATGGTTCTGGGCCCTACTTCCCAAAACAGTTGATTGGTAAGTGTATGGAAAATGTGAAATAATTTAGCTTTATCAAAGCTTCATTTACAATTTGCTGTAGAAAAGATCAGCTTACTTTCTAAAAGTCAAATAGTTGACAAATGCCCTCTGTTTGTTTTCCTGTGGATCTATTTCCTACATGTGCAAAGATGGCTAAGAACTCATTACAATTTTAATCCTCAAGGTTATCACTCTAGAATCATGGGATCCCACAGCTGAAAGGCACTTCCAAAACTATCCAGCCTAATGTCCATCTCAGTTCAAATCTTCACTGTCATATCCCCAACAAGTGACCATCCACTCAATCTTTGTTAGAAGACCTCTATCGGAGGAGAGCCGAATGCCATATTATTTTTGGTTATTCAATAGTACTAACTATTTTTTAAAAAGTTTTAAGAGGTCATCCACCATGTCTTAGAGTTCATAACATTATATGATGGAAAGAACAAGAAGAATTCAAGATACTTGGGTTTTAGTTCTGCCTCTTATGTTTATTCATTGTATACTTTTGGACAAATCACTTAAACTCCCATAGACTCTGGTTCTCAGCTATACAATGATAGAGTTGAACTAAATGCTTTCTCAAAGTCTTTTCAGCTCTAAGACACTAGGAAAAACACCAATGAAGAAAAAATGAGAGGCATCTTTTTTTTTTAAATGTGGTGGCACAAGGAGCTCTCTGAAGGTCTCAAATCTAAAATAAAATGTCAAAAAGCTGAAAAGAGAGACACAGAACTAAGACTGGTCTAGGAGGTTCTGAATATTCTTGTACTCTTCTAACGGTTGTGTCTATGAAGTACAAGGACATGTAAAAGATAATGCTCATGAAATGGAAAGGGAAAGGGAATTTTGGAAAGATTTCTCATGCTTCAAATAATTGGTCCTGGATTTCTCAAGGAATAGTGGCAACCCAAAGTTTAATGCTATTCTCTTATGATATTATATACCATATACATCTTTAAATTTTTCATTTCATAAGATACAGGGGGGGGAGGACATCAGAATATGCCCATGGACAAATCCGTTTCTTTCCCCAGGGACAGATTTTCTTCATCTGAAAAATGAGGGACAGAATGGGATGGGACTTTTCATCTCTGATGTTCTCAGAGCTTATGAATGTTTCAAAAGGCTTAGTTTCCAATCATCCTAAGCTACTCGGACTCTCTTCCTTGCATTGATGAGAGGAAACATCTGATGGCACTTAGAAAGACTCCAAAGAGAATTATGCTTTTCTACGAGCACAGTGGATTATTTGCTAAAACCCAGGTGTGGTCTCTGGAGCTAAGGCAGATAAGCTAGCCTTTTTGTGGGAAAAAAAACATAATCTGCCACATTTCCTGCAAAGAGTACTCTTGGGGTTTTATTGCCAGACTAGAAATGGCTTTAGTCCTCTCTGTTCTAGCCCACAAAAGTTAATTTCTCATGAATTCTTGCACACTATGGTGTCATGTATAACTGATCTTAATAAATGATGCTAATATAATAACAACTGGCATATCTATAATATTTCATACATGTTATCTCATAACACCTCTGGGAGGTGAGTGTTCCTATAATTCCCATTTTACAGAGAAGAAAACAGCCTTAGAGTGAGTGATCGAGCAGGCTTCAAATCTAGATTTTCCTGATCCCAAGCCTTGTATCATTTAATTCTGTCTCATAAGACTCACAATAGTGAGGCAGTATTGATTAGTGGCTTGAGTACTGAACCTGGAGTTAGGAAACCTAAAGTTGAACCTTGAATCAGGTGATTTATATCCCTTATATCTCTTATTGTGTACAATTGTTTACCTGCTGTCTCCACTATTCAATTATGAGTTCCTTATGAGAAAAAGCTATTTTTCACTTTTCTTTGTATCCCCAGAACTTAGCACAGTGTCTGGCACACAGTATGCAAGTCATTCAAATTTCCACAGTCTCAATTTCTTCTTCTATAACATGGAGATAATCATATTCATTTTACATCCATCATAGGGTTATTGTATTGTATTGCATTGTATTGTAATAACTTTGCTAACCTTAAAACACTCTAGAAATAGAAATTATTAGTATTAATATTGTTAACAATATTAATATTATTATAAATTTATTATGTATTATTAATTCTATAATATAATTATACAATAATATAGTAAATAATAAAACAATAATAATAAAAATTAAGAATAACAATAATAATAAATGTAGACCATGAATTCTCCTAAGACAAAGATAAAGCTGAATGAGATATTTTCCATTTTTTGTTCAGAGTAGCTTTTCCCAGACCTTGGGACAAGAGCATCTATTTGAACAAGTCATCTATCATTAACCATCCCTTGAGCAAGTTAAGCAGGTATTCATCTTTATGTTTCTCACCCTTCTCTCCCAGGTATTGAAATAGAAACATGTATGCCCCAGTATTGAGCCAGTGTTGGCTTCAGAGAGAAAGAAGATCAATGAGTTTCCTGACCTCTTCCCTATCCAAATAGGCTGCTTCTAGATTTACAATTAAATTTGTATCTAATTGTTGACAAGAGATAGCATGGTATAGTGGACAGAGTCCTGGACTTGAAGCTAAAAAGAATTAAATTCAAATCCTGAGTCTGGGTAATTAGCTGTGTGTTCCTGGGCAAGTTCATAATTTCTGAATGCTTCAGGTGACTCCCTGGAACTTATCCAGTTCTAGATTAATTCTTACCTACCAAGTCATAGATGGGCAGTGGTCTGAATTGGCGGAGGGAGTTCTCTATAGCAAGAAATTCTTATACTTGAGGAATAACACTTTTGGGCTCCTCTCTCCCCCCAAAAAATTCAGTTTGATGTACTAGTTAAAGAGCAATAACAAAAAATAAAAGATGGATGAACCATATGTTCTTCTGATATTAGGAGTATTCCCAAAGTCATTTCAAACTAGTTAACTAGAACTGATTATTCAAATTTTAGTGTAAGCATTGGCACATTGGAAATTGGCAAATGCTACAGATCAAAGTTTAATTTATTGTTTTGCTAATTGCCTAGATGAAAGAAGGTGATGGAGAAAACATTAATAATACATGTTAATTTTTATTAAAACTGTGTCTGGTGTACTTTTTTGTTCAGAGCTAATTGTTTATTTACCAGCACATTGCTGATATCCTCATGATGACCAGAGAAAGCAAGGCAGCTGTAGTATATTGATTGGAGAATTTGGGGGAGGACTTATATAAGAGTTGTCCAAGATAGGTAGGCAATGAATTAACTTTGTATGAGCCGCACAATTCAAGGGGATACCCCCACTGATATTGTCACAGAAACACTGCATCTTCTACTTAACCTGTGAACAAATATTTGCTGATTGTCTACTGTGTGCCAGCCACGATGGTAGGCACTGGGTAAACAATGACAAAAAAAAGGAACAATACTTTCCAATGAGGAAACTTCATTGTGGCCACTTGTGAGCCAGAAATTGGACAAAAACATGGATGGCTTAAGAGCAGTACCCTCAGAGAAAGACTCTGGGCTTAAATCATTAGTTTCTAAAAAATTAGCCCTGGATAATGTGGCATCTAGATCTCAAAGGAGCATGGATCCTTCCTCTTTGGGTGGTTTAAAGATTTTGCACAAATAGTTTGGGAAACCCAGTTTGCAAAGCCAGGAAACCTAAATCAATGTCTCGGTGCCTTTGAATCAGCAGGAAAGCCTTCCCCTGCCCAGGATCTCCCCGCTCCTTCCCAGGAAACTCTCACAGCAATCCTTTTTGGAGAGGCCGAGGACAAGGATACTTTTATAAAGAACAAGATGACGGATTGGAAGCTTGTGGTTATCCTATTATTACTTTATGGCTGTCAGAAAGGGTCCTAATTCTATTGCCTCAGTCAGACAATAATAAATTATTCAGTCTGGCTCAAAGGCAAAATGTAATGATTTACACATAAGGCCTTGCGAAATCCTTAGAGGACTACAGTTTGTGTTTCTTTTCTTTTCTTTTCTTTCTTTTTTTTTTTTTAAAGCAGTAAGACACCTGCTCCTGTTAATCATCTCCCTGTCACTAATGGCGAAGCACAAGGCTTTGGAAGCCCAAATTATCCAGAAGTATGTACAAGCTGCCCATACCCTGATCCCCTTTCCCCTCAGGCCACAGAAATACATTCCTGGAAGACTTACTTCGTGTCAGCCGGCTGGATGCTGTTGAAACAGTGGTGCATTGTGTGATAGAGGAGACCAACAATGGTAGTCCAAGCTGAGAAAGAGCAGAGACCAAGAGTTAGCCTTTAAATCAAGGCATCTCAAAGCCAGGAAGATTTGGCTTCAAATCCCACCTCAGACACATCCTGTGATTTTACTTGTATCATCTGACTTCTCAATGGTTTAGACTAATGGGAGAAAGGCCTGACATGGTCCCAGACTTGCTGATTAAATAACAGGGCCCTTTGCACGTCTTCCTCAGGAAGGGTGAGTTCCAATGAAGAAGCGTGAAGGGAGAGCAGAGCCCCTAGCAAAGCTTGGGGAGGAGCAGGGAGTAGAGATTGCAATGCAGAGTGGTGACTCAACACTGCTTAGAGCTCCATGGTGGAATTAGCCATGCCCCTGTTACACTGGCCTGCCCAGGACAGGACGCTGGCCCTGAGATCAAGCAGGACACACCAGAGGCCTAAACCTAAGTGAGTCTGAAGCCCCATGTGAATTCCAGGACCAGCAGCAGCCAGCTGCCCTTGCAAGCTTTCGGTGACTTTTGAAAGCTCCCCCTCTACTAAGAGTTGTATGTGTATGTTTATGTGTACATGCACCTACGTTTCTGAGTTTTAATTTTTATTATTTACTTGCTGTCTGCATAGGGAGTATTTATAGCTTTTCAAGCTTGTGAGCAAGAAGACATTTGCAAGTTTTACAAGTAGCATCTAGCGTGCAAATATCCCTTATGGCTTCCGCTAGACTCCAACTCTTCTTGATGTCAGCCTTTGAAAAGTGAAATAATGTCCTGGTGATGGTTTAGCAGAGGTCACTCAGAGAGACAGACTTTGGGTATTTTTTTTCACTTTTACTTAAGCCCCATGGTTTGGGAAGAAAGCCAGGCCCTTCAAGTTATCATAAGTTCATTTTCCATGTGGATAACTGTCTAAGAACAAGGTTTGTACAGAACAGAAAGTCAAGAGGGGCACGAGGAAAAGGAAAGAAAAAAAAAGGAATTTTACACAAGCTATTTTTGGCATTTCCCAAAACCCATTTCCATATGATCTCAATTATTTTTTTTTCAGAGCACATGTGGCAGTCACAGGCCTAACCCCCCCCCCCTTCAGTTTAGAAGAGCTCAGTCATCAGAATATATCAGGTAGATCGTGCGTGGTAGGGAAACATTCTGATCACCTGGGGGTCATGGTGCCCATTGCCTTCTTTATGGAAAGTGGAAGCTTGGCAAACATCGGTGACTCTGTGTATTTGTCTATCTGTCTGAGTGATTATTGTGCTGAGTTGGAGAGATGTTAATTCATTCTCCCTCTAGCTTTATTCCATTGATTGTACCTCTGTAAAGATGCTCTTAATATCCTGTGTGATCTACAAAATGAAGGCCTCAGAGGTTGATGGCCATAGGAAGAATAATAGCAGATGGTGGAGAGCTAGGGGGATTGATTAAAATCGAGTGGACTTGGCTCCAATTGCCCTTTGATCAAGAACCTTTCATAAGCTGTCTCTCTGAGTATCTGTTTTTGCTTTTTTTTTTTTTCATCTGTTAAATGAAAGAGTTAGACTATATGACCTCAAAGGTCCTTCCCAGATCTAAATCAAATAAACTCAAAACCAAGAAGACATATCACCTCAGACACATCTTATGATTTTACTTGTATCATCTGATTTCTCATAAGTTGGCTAATTCTCTTATAAATTGCAGAACATTGGAACACAAAGTGGTCTACTACCACTCCATTTCCTCTTCTTGTTATCCTATAGAATACAGAACATTAGGATTGGAGTTAGGAAAGCCTAGTTTCAAATTCCTCGCTGACTGATACCAGCAGGTCTTATCACCTGTCTGAGTCCACTGACTTTTCTCATGAATAAAATGGAGGTGTTAATAAGGAACTTGTAAATGGCAAAGTCAGGATTCAAACTTAAGGCATCCCAAAACAGCAGACTTTCTATTATACAACATAAGGCAATTTTTCTTCATAAAGAAAACAGGAAGAATTATTTTTCACCCTGTTCCTGAGAAGAAAACCAAGACAAAGAAATGAAGTGGCTTGATCAAGTTACCCAATTATTTCCTGGCCTAGCCATAATTAGCATATGGATTTTTTGATTCCTCATGCCCTTTTCATGCTACAAGATGCGTCATCAAAAGAACCCCGATTTGCATTAGAAAAAATAATACATCATTAGCATTTTGATCAATCACAGAATTTCCCTAGATTTTAGAAACAAATTTCTCTGGAGGTCCAAGAAAGTTTGACAATGTTGTAGCCTCTTCCTAAAAACCTTTCAGATGAGAATAAAGGGTAGAGATTGAGAAAGTTGCTGAGTCTGCCCAGCCATGGATTTTCTTGTACAATCATGACTTACCTTTGCTATGGAAGGCCTCCCGAGGAATCTCAATGTAGCTCTGTCCCTGGGTGGGGAAGCGGTAGTGATAAGAAGTCATTGTCTCGGGGGGCACTTTGGCCAGCGAATACTCTGAAAGCACAAACCAGCCAAGAGGAAGATAAAAATCAATAACCTTTACTGCCCGATTTCCCCATAAAGCGGAGTTTGCTCTCTCAACAGCTACTGTAAATCTCGATTGTAAAACCCCAGCTGTTTTGTGAGGAAATAGAATGATCTCCCTGGAGAGGACGATTACCTTAGGAAGATAACTCCTTTAAAGAAAAAAGATGTGGGGGAGACATTCTAAAGTAGATCATTTAATAGTGTGGCTAAAGAAAAATAACTGGGGTGTCAAAGAGACCCCAAAGTTATCACAATAGCCTTTGCTTTTAGGAATTATTGTAAAGTTTGGAATGCCCCATTTGGGATGCCTCAGAGGACAATTTGTACCATCCCACAGGCAGTTTACATAAGATTCATAGTACCTGCTCCTTTCTGGGCCGCCAGAGAGACCAGAATAAAAGATAAGGGGCTGATAAATAACAGGAAATGGGGGTCATTTACGCATCACCCACATAAATAATTGCATTAATATAAAAACATCGAGAGACAGACAACTGTTGAAACTGAGTCATGGAACAATTAACCTTATGTTTCCCTAGTTATAAGACGCAGAGCCTGAGATAGAATGTCCTTATCTAGGGAAATAAAGATTTTAAAATAGAAAGGCTGGTTTTATATGGTGTCTGGTTTTATTTGACTAGTTCTTTAGAAAAATAGATTGCAGCTGAACAGTTCCAGCTGATTCTATGAAACCTTGTTCTCAACTCTTTTATTCTCAATTCCTTTATCCATCTCCAGGAGCTGTTGCATCTATTCTCTTGCTCTGAATGGAGAATGTGGCTTCAATTAAGTGATTTCAGCTTCCAAGTCTACAGGAAAATGCTGACATCGGTCTGTTCGTGCATCACTGACTTGAATACATCTGTCCTGTTTCTAGTTGTGTTTCCACAAAGCATCATTTCATACACAACAAGATAGTTTCAGAGAGTCTCCTGAAGGTTCCTTATTGTGCCCCATTGTAGTGTACAGGTAACCCTGCCCGGGTTCTCAAAGGGCTAAGCAAGCTGGTGATAGGATCTAGTGCGTGCTATCAGTCTAGAGAGAATTGGACCTAGAAATAGACTGTCACCAAGGACCACTTTAGCTAAATTTGAAGTGATCCATTATCCAACATGAGCCCTAGGCCATGAAGGTGTCAACTACAACTGCTGCTGACCAAGGTGCCCTACAACTATTTACATATAGAGCTGCCATAGCAATGAGGTGGTAGAGTGGATAGAGCATTGGGACTGGAGTCAGAAGATTCATCTTCTTGAGTTCAAATCCAGCCTTAGATATTTACTAGTTTTTTTGCTCCAAAGCAAGTCATTTAGCCCCATTTTCCCATCTGTAAAATAAGCTGGAGAAGAAAATATAAACCACTCCAGTATCTTTGCCAAAAAAATGCCAAATGGGTCATGAAGAGTTAGACATGACTGAAATGACTGAAAAACTATATATATATATATATATTCTCCCCACCACCACCACCTCTAATAGAATGAAAGCTCCGTAAAGGCAGAGACTTTATTTGCCTCTTTCTAAATTCCTTACCTGGAACATAATTGATACTTAATTAAATATTGATTATTGGGCTGGAAGACTAGATAGCCTCTGAGGTGCTTTCCAATTGGGACAGTCTGTGGTTTTATATTTTAATAAATATTTATTGATCATTGGTAGGAAAAGGAGGAGGAGTGATGCTGGAAATGGCATCTCTCTTTACATTCTTCCAGCCTCCATTCTGCATGATTTACCCCTCCCCATTCTCAGTCATATACAAGAACTAGATGTTGATACCAGACTCCCTTTACCTGCCACTGAAGATGAGCCTTCGATGGTAATGGCCACCTTGTACGTTTGCACATTGGAAGCTATGTGCCAGAGAACTTTGTCAATAGTGTCAATCAAATCCACCACAACTGAAGATTGCTGGGGGAAAAGAAAAGGGGAGATTGATAAACAACAGCGCCATTTAAAAATCACATCAGATAAAGAAATATGTCAAGGAGAAAGTGGACTTAATCACTGGAAACATTCTACTGAGATTAGCTTGGATTCTCCATTAAGAGGTGGGAAGGAAAACATGGGGAGCTGAGTTCTGATCTTGTCTTGGAATTTTAAATTGCTTAAATTTCCAAAGCTTCATTTCCTATCAGTAAAACCAGTCTCTTGATCTTAAAACTTAGGTATACATTTTCTTGTTGTTTACTTGCATCCGACTCTCAATGACTTCATTTTGGGGTTTTTTGGGCAAAACTACTGAGGTGGATTTGCCATTTCCTTTTTCCAGTTTATTTTGCAAATGAGGAAACTGAAGCAATAGGGTTAAGTGACTTGCCCAGAGTCACCCACCTAGGAAATATCTGAGGCTGGATTTGAGAACTCAGGAACATGAGCTATCTAGATTCCAAGCCCAGTGTTCTAATTCATTGCATCACTTAGTTGTCCATGTATACCTATAAAGAGCTATATAAATGTGACTTCTCTATTCTTTATGGATTATAAATTAAGCTAAATAAGGAAAATAAAAAGATAAACAAGCAAACAAATTAAAAACTCAGTCCCTGCCCTCAGGGATCTTGCTAAGCCATTTTCATTCATTGACATAGCTGGAAATACAATCTTGCTGATAGTATTCAACAGTATGTCCAGATTTATTTAAAGATGAAAAAGAGGAACTAAGCACAAAGGACATCAAATTGTGCATTCTCTTTGATCTAGCAGTGTCTCTGTAAAAATGTTTGTGGCAGCCCTTTTTGTAGTATCAAGAACTGGAAACTGAGTGGATGCCCATCAGCTGGAGAAGAGCTGAATAAGTTATGGTATATGGATGTTATGGAATATTATTGTTCTGTAAGAAAGGATCAGCAGGAGGATTTCAGAAAGGCTTGGAGAGACTTACATGAATTAATGCTAAGTGAAGTGAGTTAGAATTAAGAGAACAAGGTATATAGCAACAACAAGATTATGGAATGATCAACTATGATGAACAATGAGATGATTCAAGATAATTCCAATAAATTTGTGATAGAAAATGCCATCTGACTCCAGAGAGAAAACTATGGAGATTGAATGTGGATCACAACATACCGTTTTCACCTTTTGTGAAAATTTTCTACTTTTCTGCTTCTCGATCCAACTTCTTTATTTTATAGAGGAAGAGATTAAGGTAGGGAGTGGAAGAATAGGGAGGGGGGGAGGATGGAAAGGTAAGTAGTCACCCAAAGTGGTGGCAGCAAGGTCAGTATATAAAGTCAAGGATCTTTATTTCAAATCCAATGTTGGTTTCCAAATACTACACTAGTGTCACAACCAAACATGGTTGTTGGCTGTTGTCCTTTGTTCTTGAAGAGCCATCACTATGTTGGAGTCAAGGAACAGTGTGACTCTGACTAATCAGACCACTATGAGCTCAGAATGCTTTGCCACAGGTCGGGCACAAATAGTCCATTTGAACATTAGGAGTGGATACTCTAACTTTGCACATATCATGTTTCCTCTGAATTATTTCAATTCTGCTTTGCTCATAGAGCACAGAATTCTCTTGATGAGAGCATGCCATGCTGGGCAGTCTTGTGCCAGTGTCTCCCATATCATGCAATCAATTCTGAAGTTCTTAAGAGAAACCTTGAGAATGTCTTTATATCACTTTTTTCCCATCATGTAAACTCTTGCCCTGTATGAATTTCCCCTAAAATGGTCTTTTTTTTTTTTTTGGCAAGCGTGCATTTGACATTCTAACAACATCTCCCTGATAGTATCACAACCAATCATCAATAAACATGTATAAAGTACCTATTATGGGAAACAATTTTGACACCCAGGGCAGCAACAGACCTTGAACAAACAGCATAAAAGTATCCTGAAATCAAGCTTATAATTCATGAAGTGACAATAATACAAAGAAATAATACAGACAATTTCAGTTGAACAATATGTAGGTTAGGTTATTTTAGCCATTATCATTTGTATACTCTATATGTAGAGACTCTGGGGACATTGTTCCAGTTACCCCACCCTAGTTCTGACTCTCTATTGCTGCCATATGTCTATGTATCCAATACCAATCTTTTTCCTCCTGCCTCAATTAGAACTCTAGCATCTATCGGCAGCCAAAGTCCTCTAGAGCTCTCCCACAACTCGATTTCCCATGACACTCTAACAAGCTGGAAATAGAAAAGAAAGCTCAATTTTAGAAACCTTCTAGGCCCGTTGCCTGATTTCCAATAGGCTCAGCATATAATGGTGCAATGTCTGGCATGCATTCCTGTTAGGTGATGACTGATTCATCCATTCTGTTCAATGCATACAGAGTAGGAGAAAGGAACATCTGAGCCAGGACATTTCATGATTATTTATATTCTGCAGCAGAACATTTGTGATAAGTTCATTTAAAATTATATATAAAACATTACTTTTCAAATTCTCCTTTTGGCAGTCCTTTAAATGTCTCTCCATGCAGAAGGAAACCAGGAAACATTCACTCTCCCATGCTTCTAATACACTGGGGCAACTCTTTCATGAATTCCATTTGCCTGGGTTTTGAACAAGAAATGTTTTTTCCACCCTTGTCTAATTTGGTTTCTCTAATTTACACAAGACATCCTCCCTCAATGGTGTGCCATCTGTCCCCTGATTCTTTCAGTTCTTCGTCTCCTTGCCAATATAAACCACAATGAGTTTTTTATGCTTCTATTTTCAAAAGAAATTAATTTATTTTCTGTACAAAATACAAGTAACTACAAAGCAAACTATGAATTATTGGTCTCATTCCATGTTGCCTCTGATCTTTGTTGGGCTACAAGTTGATGTGTTTACATAGTAATGATCAGAGGTAAAGCAGGGAATTGGTCTTAGAGACAGAAGACCTGCATTCAAGTCTTGCCATTGACATATATTAGCTGGGTGACCATAGCTAGTGCCCTAAGCAACATTCCGGTCTAGGGATTCTTCATCTCTTTGGGCCTCCTTTGGCAATCTAATGAAGCTGATGGAGCCCCCTCCTCCAAATGTTTTTCTGATAATATCTTTTTTTTTTCTTTCTTTTATTAAAGCAATTGAGGTTAAGTGACTTGCCCAGGGTCACACAACTAGGAAATGTGAAGTGTCTGAGACTAGATTTGAACTCGGGTCCTCCTGACTTCAAGGCTATGCTCTATCCACTCCACCACCTAGTTGCCCCCAAATGTTTTTAAAATGCATAGAATTGTAAAGGAAACTAATTAGATTGAAATGCAACTATCAAAATATTTTAATAAAAATAAAATGGTCAGAGACCCAAGGTTAAGAAGCCCTGGGGAAGAATCATAATTGATCTACTGTTGGTGGAAGGAATTTCTATATAGGAAGCCACTTGCCATGATGAAATCACAGATCAGAACCAAGAATGAAATTAGTAAATAGTAGTGAAGTTCTCTATTGAATTTTATTGTGATATGGAGATAATCCTAGGTTCTCAAATATTATGTCATAAGTGACCACGATCTAGTAGGTCCTTCCAGATTGCTGGAAAAAAAAAAAACCATTTTGGGTCAAAAACACTGGAGTGATTGACTATTTCCTTCTCCAGCTCATTTTACAGATGAGAAAACTAAGGCAAGCAGGTTTAAGTGACTTAGCCAGGATCACACACTTTGTAAGTATGTAAGGGAAGAGAAGAGAGTGTCAGAGAGGGAAGGTTTATGGAAGGGAGAAGGGAGAAGGAAGAGAGGGGAAGAAAACAGGATAATGGGGAAGAGAGCAGAATATTGGGGATAGGAGTGGAGGGGAGGAGAAGAAAGGAAAAGAAAATGCAATAATTCATGAAGGTGATATTCTTAGGCAAGAGTTATTAACATATTCTGAGTTTATTCAGTCCACAGGAACTGAGTTACTTCCTGGTCATAAGGTCCTGGAAGAGGAATTCATTTTTTCACATATGACAGGTCTGTCTGTGATATTTCTAGGGAAATAAATGGGAGCCAAGACAAGTTTTGGAGACCAAGGTGACATTTAATCTTACCTCATGTTCATCTGTCCAAATTGGGGCAAGCACCTCTCCTATGGTTTCTAAGAAGGTCTAAAAAGAAAAAAAATAATAATTCTGCTTAGTATATATCCTGAAGATTCTATGTGAGAATTATTAGGCAATATCAATCAACAAGTATTTACTAAGTTTCTCCTATGTGCCAAGCACTGTGCTGTCATTTTACTAAGAATGAAATAACACTTCTTGCAAGTTTATTTTTCTCATGGTGATGACAAATACAAACAAAATGTATACAATACAAATATACTTATAAGTGAAAATAAATATATAGACTTAAAAAGAAAGAGCATCTATTGGAAGGAAGGCATTAGCAATTGGAGACATCAGAAAAAGCTTCATAAAGAAAAGGGTACCTGAGAATGCCCCTGAGGCAGTGGTGAAGAAGGGCACTCCAGCCAAGAATGAAGATAGACAAGTACAGAACAGAAGGAAAGCTGGATTGCAAAGTGTGGGAGAGAGAGGGATGTCCAATGAGACCTGAAAGATAGATCAGGGGCAGCTTGTGTAAGGCTATTTAAAAGCAAACAAGAACAGATGTGCTTATTTTTCAGAAGTAGGTGTGTGTCTATTTGGAGGAGACTGGCTGAGATGCTGAAGGTCCTGAAGCTGATTACCTTTGAGGACCATTGAGGACCTGGGATGTTTAGTTTAGTCACCAAATCACAAAGCTTTTAGGATCGGCAGGAGCTCACTATCTAGTCTGGTTCATCGGGACCATCCAACCTCTCTTTGAAGACCTCCACTGGACCCAGCATCCCTCATGGCAGAAATTTACACTGACATTGAACCTAAATTGTCTGCTTCCTAAGTTCTACCCATTACTCCTGACTGTGTCCTGTGCTAATCCATCCTCCGAAGGACAGTCCTTCGAATGCTTGAAGACAGTTGTCATGACACCCTGAATCTTCTTCTCTAGACTAAACATGCCCATTTCTTTCGACCAATCCTCATATGACATCCCTCACTCTCTGATTGCTCTCCTCCAAACACTCTCCAGGAGATGAATGTTTGAGAAAAAAAGAGACATGATTGCTGCCAGCCAGCATTGGAAAGCAGAATTAAGAGGATATAATCAGGGGCAATGAGGAAAATGTGTCCCAGAGGCAGAATTCATCTCCATAGGAGGGGAAAACCTCCTAAACATGAGACCTCTAGAATAGATTCTTCTTTAAATAGTGAGTTCCTCATCACTGGTAATCTGTAAGCAAAGGCTGGAAGACCACTTGTCAGGGACATTATAAAGGGGAATCCTGCTCAGCTCAAGGCTGGCTCAGATTGTTTCTCAGAATTCTTTTTGCTAAGATTCTCTCATTTTAGTACGCAAGCAATTCTGGGCAATTTCATGTCAAGTTGCACAAAAGAATCTATGTGAAGGTTTACTGAAAGATCAGTAGGTTACCTATATGTTTAACTTTAAAATTAATTAATTTTGCTTTCAAATTATAATGAATTCTCATTCCTAGAGCTGAGAATATTCCCAAATTTTCCTTTAAAAGGAAACCATCCAGGCAATTAGGTGGTATAGTAGATAGAGCACCAGCCCTGAAGTCAGGAGGACCTGAGTTCAAATCTGACCACAGACACTTTGTACTTTTTGGCTGTGTGACCCTGAGCAAGTCATTTAACCCCAATTGCCTCAGCAAAAAAAAAAATAAAAGTGAGCCAAGAGACACTCTTGTCTGCTAAGCATACAAGAAGTCCAACCATGTAACTTTCTTGTACTTAAGAATTTTCAGGGGCTCCCTGGGATAAACTGAAAACTTTTCAGGTCAGGTATGATCTGCCTCTAAATATCCTTTCTAATCTCACATTGTTTCCTGTCTCATTCTCTCATTTCGAAATCAACGTCCCTGTGCTCAAGATGTCCAGAATGCCTCAGTCTATCTCTCATCCACATGCCTTTGCAAAGACTGTCTCCCCTTCTTGCCTTCACTTCCATGCCTAGAATGCTCTCCTTCTTTACCTGTGAGTCCCAAAATCCTTAAGTTTTTCAAGGTCCATGTCATCTCCTATATGAAGCCCTCTCTGACCTCTCCCTCAATTGTTAGCATTCAGTTTTTCAGGAAAAAGTTTACATATATGCAACTATGTAATGAATACATACACACACACACACACACACATATATGTTTTGTGCATACATGTAGTGTCCTCCCCTTCCCTCCCAGTAGAATATAACCTTCCCTATAAAGAACAGGAACTAATTTACATTGGTTTTTGTGTCTCTAGTGCCTAACACAATATCTGGCACAAAGCAAGTATTCATCAATCCTTGTTGAATTAAACTCAATAGAATTGGATTGAACTGGATTTGATTGGGCTGGGTTGGATTACATTTGATTGGATTGGGATAAGTATAAAATGGGGGAAGAGGATGATTTAGAACACAGGGAACTAACTGCTTGGCAGTTTGGGCTGAGGTCCCTGGAGGGAGAATGGATGGTTTCAGGGAATCACCTTGAGAGAGTTACCCAGTTTGCATCATGTAAGCAGTACCAGACTGAGAGTGAGAGCAACTGGTTCCAGCCCCTGTCTTTCATGCCTTGACCTTACTTGGGATGCAGTCTTTAGTCCCACAAAACAAGTTTTAACTATACAATCTCTAAGGTCTTTTGATTATAAAGCAAGTAGGTGGAGTGGGGGAAGTTTTAGAAATTCCTGAGTCTGGCAGACTTCTGCTTGGGCAGAGCCCAGGGTACATGTGAGGATCGGTGCATCTGCTTATCAATGGGCAGATTATTTGGGTGGCTGCCATTTGTTTCTTGTTTTCTTTGTTGTTGTTTTTGTTTTTAATTTTCCCCATTTTATCCCCAACAGCGTATTGGCAAGAGTAGTAGCATCTCAGCCGAATGTTCCCGTTATGCACAGCTTATGAAATTGATGGTTTTAATTTGCAGCAATTAAATATCGAGCTGCTGCAGCTACAGTATTAGGTGTGAGACAGATTCTTCTCATTAGCAATAAATAAATAACACAACAAGCGATGTTTGGGAATTGTGGGAAGGAGGGATGCAATTTTTCCTCTATTAACACTCTGAGTTATCTATTGTTGTTGTACCTGGACCAGCCAGAACCATAATGTGGCTGGAATGATTTTGTAGGATGCTTCTCAAGAAATCAGGTAACCTACCTGGGCTGCTTCTTGGAACATAAAACAGGGAATAAAGCAGCATCAGTCTATCAGCAAATACTCATTAAATAACTACTCTGTAAAAGCCCTTTTTCTTTTTCCCATTGAATTTATTTTAGAATTTTTGAATTCTCATTGAAATATTTTAATAGGCATGAATTAAGGGTCAAAAGCTGTCCTTGGTATTGGAAATACCAATTTTTTTTTTTAATGGAACCTTTTCTACCTTCAAGTTGTCGAGTTCAGATCCTGGGACTGTGCTTTCATTATCTATGATCTATATGTATATATATAATCATATCTATATCTTTATCCATTATTTAGAATGATATTGTCAAAAAAAAGAAAAAGAAAATTTTCCTGGCTAATAGCTCCTCTATATATTCTCCCTCCCCACCATTAGAATATAAGCTTCTTGAGAATAAGGACTGTCATTGCTTTTATTTCTGTATCTTTAGCATCTGGCACATAGTAGGTGCTAAATATCTTTTCATTCATTCAAAGGCAAGTATTGAAGCGCTAGCCCATAAAGGAATCTCTCTCTCCCTACCAACCTTCTAGAACCTTTCTGCCTACCAACCTTCTAAAATGAATATGAATATATATAATCTTTAAACAGGAGACATGCCCTGTAATGAGACCTTTTAAAGTAGAACCATTAATATATCCATTGATGTGCAAATGGTGCATGGAAATATATGGAAATATCCAACAAAGATATGTATTCTTCCTCAAAGCAGACTGCAGAAATCTCTGCTTCATTCATCTCAGTGGAGACTCCCTTGGTAATGTATCTTCCCAGCATGGCTTCCATTTGATGGAATGCTCAACAGTCAACAGACTTGGTTTCCCCAGTAGCTAACACAGAATGAAAGTATTTCAAAGTTTTTTAATCTTCTGATGGTTTGAGGTTAGGAAGGAGAGGATATCATTGACTCAGGTAACAAAGAAAAAAAAAAACCTTTTAAAATATTCTCTTTTCCAATGTTCTTTCCATTGTGACTGATCTTCTAGCTCTTAACTCTCTCTGTCTCTCTTACACATAATATAAGAAAAGTTTTGTACCTCTGATTCGAGTCCTTTAAACATTTCCAGTTGTTAGGATTGTAGATTTAAAATTATAAAGGAAAGAGAACACACACATACACACACCCAAAAGTTACCTTCCATTCACTCTCTAAGCATCTTGGACACTGTTGCTTATTTACATGATGTATTAAGATATAAGTTTCTCAATGGTAAGAACTATTTGGTACTTAATATTCAGTACTCAGTATTCAGAAAATGTTAATAAATGTTCACTGATAACTTTAGTCCAAATCCCTCATTTTACAGGAGGGAAACTAAAATTCAAATAGTGACTTCAAAAGAATGTATGCACCTTGAGTATCTATTTCATTTTTTTCTTTGTATCTCAGCATATGGCAAACATTTTTAAGCATTTATGTATTGGTTTATTGTCCAAGGTCACAGGGGAATAAATGACAGAATTGAGATTTGAACTCAGGTTCTCTGACACTAGAGAAACAGTTCTTTCCACAGTATTACTTCTTTGCTAAGCTCCCAGTGTGAATACTTCACTTTGCCCATTCCCCAGCATCCTCACTTAATTGGTAAATAATTAATCCTCAGTAAAGACAGAATATTGAAGTAAAGCTACAAAACTAAAGCAGGTTTCTGGGAAGGATTGATTTCAACAGAGGTTAGTATACACTATTAGTATTTAGTATACAAATCTCCTAAGCACAGGGCATCTGGGGATGGAGAAAATTAGCTGGTCTTCCCCCTCTCCATTTACAAAGTATTATTCACTTTATTGGTTTTGACACATTTTTGGGTGGAGTAAAAGAAAAAAGGAAGAAAACAAGCATTTATTAAGTATCTGCTAGGTGCCAGTCACTGTATAAGAATTTTACAAATATTACCTCATTTCATCCTCTCACCACAACCTAGCAAGTGGATGCTATTATGATCCCCATTCTTTAATGGGTGATAAATCTGAAGCAAAAAGAGATAAAGTGAGTTGCCCATAGTCACACATGTAGAAAGTTTCTGAGGCTAGTTTTGAACTCAAATCTTCCTGAATTGTGCCTTCTATATTGGAGTAGAGGGGAGAAAAAAAAGGTGAGAGAGGGGAGAGGAGGAATCAGACCTAGGATTTCAATAGTGAAACCAATTTCTCATTAGAAAATTCCTTCTCTTCCTTCCGTGTAGATGAGCAACTATTTTCACTCTTAGAATATTGAGAGTAACTCTTACAAAGTTATCTGGGTGCACCTAGAATTTGCCCAGAATTAAACAAGTAGTTTATGTCAAAGGTGGTACTTGAATCCAGGTCTTCTGACTACAAAATCAATTCTATCTCCTATGCCAAAATTGTTCTTGGTCATATTAATATATCCATGTGTTGTATGAACAATTAGAGAAATGTCTCTTAGATCTTCAAGCCTGTTCCCATTCCCAGAATTGTTATTAAGAGAAAGTCAGAATTTTAAACTAGGCTACCTCCTGGATGAGATCTTTCCTGGTCCCCTTCCCATGTTATGAATGCTTGAAATGATGTTCTATCTAATTTAAGGGCATTAAAGTGAAACAATGTATAAAGTGTTGGACTTAGAGACAAGAAGATCTGAGTTCAGATTCACCTTCAGATACTTTCTTTCAAGCTCTGTGATTTTGGGTAAGACACTTAATGTTTGCCTCAGTCTCCTCATCTGTAAAATGGGGATCATAAAAGTACCTCCCTTCAAAGGTTGTTGTGAAAATCAAATAAGATAATTGTAAAGAGTTTAACACAGCACCTGGTACATAAAGTACTACTGTGATTTGGGTTCCTGTGTTTTCTGCCCTGTAAAAAGGGAGCTACTTGGGGGCAAAGCCAAGATCACAGAGTAGATAGATCTTTGAACTCTTCCTGGCTTCCCTCAGAATCAACTCCAGATCAAATCTCTGAATGAGTTCTGGAGGGACAGAGCCCACAAATATTTGGAATATAACAAATTCCCAGCAGAAGATATTTTGGAAGAACTTCAGAAAAGGTCTGTCTCAATCCAGTGGGAAGGAGGGAACAATCTGTGGGAACCTCTTAACTAAAGTACAACAGCATTGGCTACTCTGTCCTGATTCAGCAACCGGTGAATCAGCAGGCTAGCTGTGAGACCTCCAGGGCAACTACAGAAGGCAAATAGTGAGCCCTTGAACCCCAAGATAATACTTGGGACTTAGCCATTCTCAACCAGTACAAGAAGGAAGCCAGCAGCACCAGCCCCAAGGTAGCATGAAACTGCTATAAAGGAAGCTCAGGACAATCTCCTCTTTGCCATGGGAGCAGCCTTCAACTTTAAAAATGAGCAAAAGAGCAAAAACGATCTCTGACCATAAATATAGCTATTATGGAGTCAGGGAAGAACAGCCCCCAAATCTGGAGCACACTAAAGGTAAAACATCTCCAGATGAAACCTCAAAGGTGACATAAATTGGTCTCCAATTCAAAAGGCTCTTTTGAAAGAATTCAAAAAGAGAAAAAGAGGTCCTTGTCAGTACAGGTCATTTCATTTCTGTCTTTGTGTCCTAAGCACAGTGTCTGATATACAGCAGGCATTTAATAAGTGCATCAGAAGTTTGGGTCCAAAGAAGACATATTAAAAGGCTTTTCCCTACCCCTTCATTTCAAAGGTAGGGGATTATGAGTATGGAATATTATGCATAATATCAGTTTTTAAATGATTTGGTTTTGATCAACTGGGAATTTTTTCTTTTTTTTTTACTTTTTCAATATAAAGTTTGGCATGTGTGTTTGTGTGTATAAAGTTTCCCTGAGAAATGTAAGTGATTCAAAGAAGGCTGTAATATTATACATATACAAACACACACACACACATAAACACACACACACACACACACACACACATACACAGACACTCAACAATTCAAGTACATTTATATATATATATATATATATATATATATATATATATATTGTTGTTGAACCTATATATCCTAAATCTTTCTGAGCAAGAGGAAAGCTGACAGATAGTCAATGTAGCCCAACTGAATAGACTCCAAGAATGATGGGGATCTCTTCTAGGTCTGAGACTTTTAAAAGACATTGATTATGAGCCCTTAGTTTCTTAATTGAATCTTATTTTCAAATTTTACAGTTTTTCCCAGATCCTGAAATGGAGAAAAGCGAAAATGTACTATAGCCCAGATGGGATTTAGGTGACTTTTAAGATTTCTATTTCAAAGATTAAAAAAAATAAATTATTTATTTAATGTGGCTATTCATCTACCAAGGCAGGTCAAAGATCCTATATAGCTTAGGAGATGACTGAAGATTTTTTGTGGCCAAAAACTTTCATCTTCCTCTAAATTACTCTAGAGTAACACCATATTCAGCTCTTTCTGACACCAAAAACAACACTTATCTATTGTACCATCTGTCTACCTAAGTCTGATCCAGGCTGATTTCACAAATAGACATGGTCAGTCAACAGACCCACATTCAAAACCTCTCTATTTTAGCAGCTCATATTCTGCTGGGATAGCCTCCAAGAACTTGGAGTTTTCCTCAACAACCAAATGAGATTTTATGAAGTGCATGGAGCCTCCGGGATCAGTCTGAGAAAACTGTGCTTAAATAAGAATCACCAAATCTGCAGCCTTTCTGAGAAGGGAGTGGTCAACCAGCCTCTTGCTGGAAGATCTCCAACGAGGAGGGATTATGCCCCAGAACAACAAAATCCACTCTAATTGTTTTAAAGTTTTGTTTTGCTTTGTTTAGTTTACAGAGGAAGAAACAGATGTTAAGTGACATGAAGTTTAAGTCTCTTTAAGAGAAGACCAACCAACTTGGTCCCACTCTAACCTCTGGGGTCAAACAGAATTCTAAAGGACCAGAACAGAGATGTGGGTAGAGATTTAGGACCCTATTTAGTTTAAATCCCACTCTTCTGGGATTACAATGTGATCTAACTACAAAGTGCTCTCATCTCTTACAATTACAAAAATCCCAATGACACACATAGTTTATTCCCAAAGATAATTTCAACATGATGGGCCCATGTAGGAGAAGAATTACCTCAGTGAAATTGGAGGCAGTTTCCTTCGACAACGACTTATTGGGCAAGCTGACTGACATGTTCTGAAGGTAGCTCAGCATGGTCCCTTCGTGTTCAGAATTGCTTCTTTGTTCATTCAGATTGGTTATGATGGGACAGTAAACATCAGTAGAGACCTTAAAAGGAAAAAAAAAAGGGAAGACAAGATATTATGAGTCATTCCTTCTAAAAATTCTATCCATAGCCTTCTAAGGAAATTGGACCCACCCAGTTCCGAGACTTGCTCTTCTCAACTCAAAAAAAAAATCAAGGGTGAGTTTGTCCCTATACCCTAATTTCTTAAACTGTGGGTTGCAACCCCATGTGGGATTTGGTAACTGAATAAAGGGCTAGAAAAATTATGATTTTGTAAATGATCAATAAATATTTGATTTTGTATACCTATATGACCAAGGTCATGTAAAATTTCTCAGACAAAAAGAAATTGCAAGTGGAAAAAGTTTAAGAAGTCTTGCCCTACACTATGCCCTTATCTGCATGCAAATGAGAAAATGAAGATTCCTCTAAAATATATATTTAAAAAGAAATGAGACAGTGGAAAAAAAAAGAAAGAAGGAAAGTGAAAATCCCTGTGTCCCTTGTTACCCTCATGACCTTCTCCTCCAGTTCCGGATCAAAGGTGCTGTGAAAATTCTCTTTTCAACCCTCTCTTCACCCACTAAGAACAGAAGATGAGCCAATGGCTTATAAAGTCCATTAGGACCTTCATACATCTTGAGAGGAAGATTTTTTTTTTTTTTTTTTTTAGCAAGAAGTTATAGGAACCAGAATGAAGATGAAATGCTTTAAGAAGCCTTCCAGACATTCTCTTACCTTCATGTTGGTTGCAGCAGTGGGAGGTGTGGTAGAAAGAAAGACTTGCTTTCCTGGGGAAAAAAAATCATTTTTCATTAAATGGAAAGAAAAGGATAGTTCTCTTTTGTTAATTTTTCCCTAAAAAAAGTTCTTTCCTTTACCAAAAATTTTTATAAATTTTTATAAATAATATAATATTTAATATTATATATTAAATAATATATATAATATATAAATGAATAAATTATAAATAAAACTAACTAAGCATGACACCATAGAAAGAGCTCTGAAAGCCTTGAATTCAAATCCATCCTCAGATACTACATGTGTGATTCAGAATGTCACTCAAATTTTATCTGCCTCAGTTTCCTTATATGTAAAACAACAACAATAATAATAGCCACTATCTTCCAGGGTTGTTTTGAGGATTAAAAAAAAGCAATATTTGTAAAGAGCTTTATAAAACTTAAGCTAGTTGGGGTTGCATTAGATCTGAGGACTCTCTCGGCACTCATATTCTGTTTCTAATATGTATTCCCAGGGTAGGAGACTTTTTTGGAAAGATTTAAAGCTAATAAATATTTTTATTAATGGAATTTTCTTACTTTCCCCCAAAATAAAAATTATAACAGATAGATGAATTACATTTTTGTGTTAATTATTTTGTATAATATATGACTAAATCAGTCATTTGACATATTTATTGGGCACCACTCAAATGCATCAAGGTTTAATAAGAAAAGGAATCAGCAGCTGTTCTCCCTGTCCCAGAAGGAAAGAAGCAAAGAAAAAGAGCTCAGATTAGAGCAAGAAGAAATTAGAAAAAATGGCTGGCCAATTCCTCTTTCTCAGGACCTGTTGGTAAAAACTGGCAATGACCTGGAACAGATGGAGCATCCCCCTGCCTAGGGTATGATGACTTGACAATGATCATGGTGCAGTCAAAAGAACCCTGAATTTGGAATCAGAGGGCTTGGCTTTGAACCTCAGCTCTGCCACTTAGAACTCATGAGAGCTTGGGGTCTTCTATAGGGCTTTGTTTCCTCCTTGAAAAATTAGGAGATTAAACCAAATGACCTCCAAGACACCTTCCAGCTCTAGATTTAGATTCTATGGTTTCCTTTTTTTAGGCAATTGGAGTTAAGTAACAAGGTTGTTTGAAGTAGGAGAGTTATTATCAGTGGAAGGGAAGTCTTAATATAGAGTCACATACTAGTAAATATTGGAGGTTGGATTTGATCGTCCTGACTCCAGAGCTGATGCTCTATCCACTTTGCTACCCAGCTGCTCCTGTATTCTGTGACTTCTGAAGTCCCTTGTAGTCTTAGCAATCTTTGGATTCTCTCCTGCCCAGGGGAAAGCCTGCTCTGCTCAACTTCCAAATCATCCAATTAACTGAGAAGATGAAGACTGGAGACTGCATCTATTTCACTTGATTTACGTGTGTCTGCCTCATCTCCAGCAAAAATGTCTCATTCCCAAACCTTCCTATCCCGCCCCCAGACTGAGCTGCAGATTTTACTTCTCATCAGCTGAAACCCCAGAGGTTTCTTGGGGGGGGGGGGAGAAAAGGAATGTTTGTTGACCCAGGAAAAGTCTGTGAAATGACATCATTATACCTTGCCAGCTCCTACAGCCCCTCGTCCCATGATGCCCTGAATACATCCTGAAAGAATGTACTGACCTCCACCCCAGCCTCTGCTAGCTAACACATCCTGGAGGGGATCAAGGAGCAAATGGGGCCCCCAATTCTCAAGGGGCGTGAGTCAGGCCATGCTTCATATGCCCCTGGAGGATTAAGACACCAATTTTCTTCCCTGCATCTTCCCAGGAGACAAAGCTCTCCCGAAGCAAAGCAGTAGTGCCCAGGGAAAGGGCACGAAGAGCAAGAACTTGCCGTGAGTTACACCGCGTTCTTGCAGCATTACTATGAACCAAAAGGATTGATTTATGATAGTCCTGGGTCTGGTGATGTTATAGAAAGAAGGGTTTGTTACCGTCTCTACAACAACCAGATACAAAAGCAGATTTTTCCAATGTAACCAAAGCACTGAAAATATTAAGAGAGCATAATTTATTTGAGGCTTTTAAGCATGGAAACACAAGAGATAGATAGCTCAACCTCAAG
This sequence comes from Sminthopsis crassicaudata, assembly GCF_048593235.1. Taxonomy (NCBI): domain Eukaryota; kingdom Metazoa; phylum Chordata; class Mammalia; order Dasyuromorphia; family Dasyuridae; genus Sminthopsis; species Sminthopsis crassicaudata. The sequence goes on along the minus strand of NC_133617.1, from coordinate 41,854,138 downwards.
ATGATGTTCACTGAATCCCAGACAAACCTCTGCTGTGGATTTTTTTTTTTATTCTGATATCTTATTTCCTCTGCTCTCATCAAGGTGCAAAACCCAGGACTCAATGGACAAAGACAGCAGTGCTTCAGTGGGAAGAAGGCTTGGGTTTGAAATTGGAGGATATGAATTAAAATTTACTTCCCATGTGATTCTGGTTCAATTATATAATCTCCTCCTCTGTAAAAGGAGAGAATTGGACTAGGGATGGCCTCGAAAGTTCCTTGAATTCTTATGATCTCATGACCTGGGTTTGAATTCTGATTCTGACACATACTTTATGACCTCAAATAAATCACTTCCCCTCTCTAAATATCCATTTTTTTTCCCTATAAAATCAGAGAATTGGACTCAATTATCTTTTATGTATTTTTTCTAGTTCATAATTTTATGGGACAAAAAAGCAATAAATGAGCAGTTTAGGTTCATAAAATGAACAAAGGGCAGCTCTAGAATTAAGAATAAAAGGCTTTCAATTTCCAATCTAATGTTCCAGTCACTCGATCGGCTGGTTTTTCAATTCTTTCTCATCTCCACATCTCAGAATCTTTTTTTTCTCTTAAGACTCAGCTCAAACATCACCTTCTTCCACATGAAGCAATCCCATCCACTGATAGCAATCCTCCTGCCTTAAACTACCTTGTATTTATTCTACATACACTTATATTTTTTATATGCTGTCTCCCCCATAAAGGATGTAAGCTCCTTGAAGGGAGGGATTATTTCATCTTTGTCTTTCTATCTCCAGTACCTAGTACAATGCCTAGCACATAGTAGGTGCTTAATAAAAATTTTTAACAATTGATTTCTTATGTAAGTCAATGAACAAATGATTATTAAATTATTTTCTCAGCACTTTGAAAAGGCTTTTAAATATAGTAGACTCTATGCCCCCCCATTATTGTTGCTGAGCTATTTCAATCATATCTGATCCTTCATCACCATTTTGGGGTTATCTTGGCAAAGGTACTGGAGTAATTTGCCATTTTCTTCTACAGCTCATTTTATAGATGCAAAAACTGAGGCAAAGTGGGTTAAGTGACTTGCCCAAAATCACACAGCAGGAAGTGTCTGAAGTGGAATGAAACTCAGAAAGATGAAGCTTTGACTGGAGGCTCAACTCTCTATCCCCTAGCTCCTTATGATCCCGTTCTCTGACTACAATTCATAAGAGATAGTTTAGCATGGTGGAAAGATCCATGGATTTGGAGGCATCAAACTCAGATTTGAATCCCTGCTCTGTCCCTTATCACATGTGTAAATAAATTTGGGCAAATCACTTAAACTTTTTGGGCCTCAGTTTTCTTATCTATGAAATGAAAGAGTTGAATACAAGTCCTAAAGTATTTTCCTCCTCCAAGTCTATGATCCTATTAAATTATGATACCATCACATTTTTGCAGCCCTTAGCCCAATTCTATTTAATTCCACAAGCATTTATTAACACAATGCATATATTTTGTGTTTGAGATTGAACCAATGATTTCCAAGAGGAGGAAAATCCCTCCATTGATTTTCTACAATTTATAAACTTGGAAAACTGCCTGGGACAATGAGAAGTCAAGCTATAACCAGAGTCAAATAGAGGCAGGATTTGAATGCAGATCTTCCTGGTTCTAAGGTATTACTAATGCCTTTCCTCCAGCATCATCTCCAAGAAAACATACTTTGTACATAATGGTTTTCACGTTGCTTCTTCTATGAATTATTAGAGAGCTTACACTATCCTTTGCCTTTCCTTGTATCCCCAGAATTTAGCTCTATGTGCCTAGCACAAAGTAAGTGCTTAATAAATGCTTGTGTACTTAACTAGGCTAGTCCAATTATATTGAATGCATGATTTTTGTACATAGCAGACATGTGTTTAACAAAAAAAAAAGTTTGGGAAACTAAAGATCCAATCAATTTAGGATCACAGATTTAGAATTGGAAAGGACCTAAAAGCTCATCTAATTTAACCCTTTGATTTTACACATAAGAAAACGGAGGCCCAGAAAACTGAGTCACAGGAGCAGAGACAGGCTTGCCAGAATTCTTTCTACCATAGCATGCTGTCTCCTAGCACAAAAAACAAAACAAACAAACAAAAAAAAACATAAATTATATTGAAATTTAAGAAAAGTGTTAACTTTTTTATCTTAAGAAACAGGAGTTCTAAGAAAGGACTATGTTAATATATCCTATACCATTAAATCAGATCAACATGGGAGGAAGAAGCAATGAATTGCTGGTTTTAGTGTTTTGTTTTGGCCAGGCAATTAAGGTTAAGTGACTTGCCCAGGGTCACACAGCTAAGAAATGTTAAGTGTGCGAGGCTGGATTTGAACTCAGGACCTCCTGACTCCAGAGCCAGTGCTTTATCCAGTGCACCATCTAGCTGCCTCCATGTTGTTTTTTTAAGGGATTCTATCAAAAGCAACTGCTTCAAGAAGTAGTCCCCAAGCGGCTCACACTCTCACTGACCGATGGCAGCTGTAAAATACATCCTGATTTCACTGGGTGTCAAGGCTCGCTCCCAGATAATGAACTCATCAAAAGCACCGTTCTCATAATTCTTAGGCTGGTCTCTGTCAGAGCCAATCACCAGGTTGACGTTGGGTTCCCCATAGGCGTGAGATACTTTCCCACTTGGGTCAGTGGTGTTCAGGGTCCCATTGACGTAGACTTTCAGGCCTTCCTTGGATTTCCACGTGAATAGGATGTGAGTCCAATAGGGACCTAGAGAAAAGCAAAGAATCAGAATCCTCCCACCACATCTCTCACAGGTGGAGCCATCCTGATGTTACCTAAAGACCCCTAGCAGAAAGGAGCCTACCATCTCCAATAACAGCCCTATGCAGGACTGCTCTCATCTTCAGGAAGGCTGTTCTTTCATGGAATCAAACTCTACCTTTGCCCCAGACCCTGATTGTCACCAGTTCTGTTCTCTGAAGCCTGAGCAGAAGAGATCATCCATTCCTCAGAACAAGTCTCATCTAATTTCCCAGATAGACTTTGGCTTGAATTCTTAGAAAGGAATTTATAGAGAATTTCCCCATTTTCCAGATGCCCACTGATGTTGGCATTAAATGAACTCAATTTTCTATGTGACAACCCTTCAGATGCTCAAATATAATTGCATATCCCCTCTAGGTCTCCTCTTTCCTGGGGACTCCTAAGTTTCCTGGGAATAATTTTAATGCCTATATCTATTTCTAAATTGAGTAAATTTTAACTTATTTAAATTGGTTTCAATAATTATCTCTGGTGGAGCTATGATTTTTTCCTTTACTACTAAGCACAAGTCAAAAAAATAATCACAGAATCTCAGAGCTGGAAGAAACCAGTGACCATCCAGCTCAACTCATACTGTGTCCATTATAACATAGCAGGTGGGAGAACTTCTGTTTGAGGGCTCCAGTGAGGGGGATCTCACTACCCCTGGAAGCACTCCATTTCACTTTGGGACAGATCCTGTTATTAGAAAGATTTTCCTGATCTCCAGCCTCAGTTTACCTCTTTGTAACTCCAGCCCTTTGAGGACAAATAGAACAAATCTAATATTTCTTTCACTTCAAATATTTGAAAACATGTGTCATGCTACTCTAATTCCCTACCTATCTACCCTGTCTTCTCTTCTCCAAGCTTAGGACTTTTTTCTTTCAATTATGTAACACAAACTCAAGGCCCTTTACCATTCCATTGCCTTCTAGCGAATCAATGAGCTCCACAAATGGATGTAATATCCTAGATATGATTTGACTAGGAGAGAATACATGGGATTATCACCTCCTTATTCCTAGAAGGTTTACGTCTCTTAATTATAAATGAAAAGCTTATGATTAAGTGCTTACTGTATCCAAGGCACTGTGCTGAACACCATGAAAGGCCATAAACAACTTGTCATGTCAACGGAGAGTTACATAAAACCAATCTCTCTACCCTTACTCCATTCCACTCCCAATAAATATTTGCAGACTCTTCTTCTCTTGGGAAGACTGAGCTCATTCAGAATGAGCCTCGGATTTCTGGGGCCACTTCCCCTGAGAAGGACCCCCATGCATTTGCCAAACAATGATGTGAGGAGATCATAATGGCCTTATGGGCTGGAGAGAACACAATGACTCTGGAATAGCAAACCACCCTCTCTGTCATTCTGCCAGTAATTTTAAATTGCAAAGCAATTACATCAGGTGTTCTGGTTAAGTATTATGCAACTTTCTAGTCATTTTTGAGCCTCTGGAGAACATTTGACCCTTAAGTAGATGCAAGGTATAATAGCCCTCTCATTTGGAGGTGAGAAAATAATAACCTATTTGTTGTACAAATAAGAGTTTATACCACCAGCTACATACTTTCTCCATCCCTCATATGCCCCCATGCTGGAAAACAATCTGAGTTTAACAAGCAAACACCAATCAGCACAAGGAAATTTAAGTTCAAATCTTAACGGAATCCTGGCTTCCATAACTACACATACAAATAGGGTTGGGATAAATGAGTTGTTTTAAAAGTATCTGTAGGGGGGAAATGTTTTCATAATTTCTGTCAGGTTTCTTTTTTTTTTAAATGAAGCTTTTCATCACCATGGTTTGTAACTGCAACAGGGCTGTAATTTGTATTTTTAGCACCTAGGACAAGCTTTTTAAAATGGTAAGAGGTTGGGGGAGAGGCAAGCAATAATACAAATTCTCTCCAAGCAACTTTTCATAACAAATTCAACTGAGAGGTGGAGAATACCATCTCCCATAGCTGAGGACCTGCTTATATGGGGAGGCAACTTGAGGCTGGGGATGGGGTACTCCAGTTAACGGAAGGGTAGACTTAAAAGAAAGTGTACCCCCATGCCATGCCATCTTTAATTAATTTTATTGTTAAAATTACTTATTTTAAATTTTAAATCTCTTAATATGGAAATATATTCTAACTGTGTAACCCTGGACAAGTCACTTAACCCCAATTGCCTCAGAAAAAAAGCAAATATATATGCATGTTTTCAAATGCATCATGGAGGGAAGAAGATAATTTGGAACTCAACTTTTATTTTAAATGTTTAAAGTAAATATATATATATATATATATATATATATATATATATATATATACATATATTTATTTATATATATTTAATTCTTAAATCCTCTGTCTGATCCCCCCCTTACATTCTCCAAGCAATAGAAGCCAAGCCAATGGAGAATGATGGAAGTTTTGTCTCCATCCCATACTCCCCACACATCTCAGGGGTTTGGCAGTGTCTGTGTGTCTTGAATATATTACCCACCAGACATACTGCTCATCACATAAAGTAAGAAATCTCCTGAAATAGGTCAAAAGTATCTGCAGCTCCTTAAGGTACAGCCTGTCCTCCAGAAGGGAAAATGCTCTCCCAGTTGTCAGCCACCTTCCAGCTCTGAACCATGTCTCTTCCAATTTAAGATTCTGTCTTTTCCCAAGTTTATCCAAGTGACTGAATCATTGGGCCACTGGGACCACAGCATCACAGACTGACCTAGTTTATAAGCAAATATTTGAAATGTACTCCCTCCACATCTCCACCCCTAAGAATCCTTGTCCTTCTTTAAGACTTAGCTTAGGTACCACCTCCTCCATGGAGCCTTCTTGGTTCCTTTGTTACAATGGACCAGGCCAGGAGAACAGAACAGAAATCTTTGCTATCTTGTCCCTCAACATCCCCCCAACTACCACAACCTCTTGTAGCCTAGGATTGCATGTGACTTCCAGGGCATGGCTCCACAAGCTATTCCAAAAAGAAAACATAAAGATAGAGAAAGTCACCAGAATGGTAAACATTTAACTGTCCACAGAGCTGTGGCCAAATGACTGGTCCCTAATGACATCAAAAAAAAAAAAAAAAACTACAAAAACTGGAGCAACAGAACCAGCCAGAGACAGAAAGGAGAAAAGGATCAATGTGGCTGTGTTGTTCTGAGCGAGTGACTCATACAGGATAAGGGATAGAAAATAAAAGATCAACTTCAAAATTATGATCAAATTATGAATATGTGATTTCTTTGCTCAAGAAGCTTTAATGATTCCTTCAGTTTCTTTTATTTTAATTCCAGTGTCACATTGCTTCCTCTTTTTAGAATTTCTAACTCTCATAAAGGCTCAGCTCATTTCAACACCCTCCATGATTTTTCCTGATTCCCTCCCACCCCAGTTAGTATTCTCCCAATTACTTTATATTTTCTTTTTATGTATTTTACATTTGCTTCTTGGTGTACAAGCTGTATTCTCCCCCACCCCCTGGTAGAATATACATTCCTTGGGAAATGATTATAAAAAGTTTCTCAGTTCTAAGGCAACTTGAAATCATCTTAACCCAGAATTATGGAAAGAGCTCTAAATTTGAGGTCAAAAGACCAGAGTTCAAGCCCCAGCTAGTTAAGAACCTGGAGTGAAACATTCCTTTAATTCCCAACCTATAACAGATATTTAATAAATGCATTTAGAATCAGTTTGAAAACCACACATGCATGATCTGTGGCAGAGGGGGAATGCATGTTGAAATGGTGAGTTTTAAAACCTTCCCTAATGACACTCAGAAGCAATAAGTTTATACCAAACAAACAAGCTGGTAGTTAAGGATTATTATCAGAATATGGCGAGTCTGTTCTTTATCATTGAATGCTTTGGGTCCTATCAAGAAAGGTATTTGCCCCTTCATAGTCTCTAAGCAGAAGACTAACAGATAGCTCTGACATTTACCTGGTGGGCTGAAGCTGGCTTCCCACTTCATGGAATTCTCACGGGTGTAAAACTCCACAAAGCCTTTTCCTTCACTGGAGCAGACCTTGAATCCACTGGAAATAACCTGCCCTCCATAGGCTGGGAAGGCTGTCCTGGGCTGCTCTCCCTGGGTCTTCCAAAAAAACGAAAATGTGACTCCTAAGAAAGAGATTCAGTTATCAATGAGATGCAGAAAGTGTCAATATTCAGGCATAGCACAGATTTGATTTGATTTGATTTTTTCATCAAAATGAACTCTTAATTGGTCTTCTTAACCCCGGTCTCTTTCTAATATACCCTCCACAGAACCACCAAATTGACATTCTTAAACCTAGAGCCAACTCTTTTTGTATGCAATAGGGAAAAGGAAGAGGAATGTGCATTTATATAGCACCTACTATGTGCCAGGAACCATGTTAAGATACTTATTGTCTATATAACCTTAGACAATATTCTGTCCTCTTTAAAACAAAATAGTTCTTGAGGCCCTTTCCAACTGGCTATCAATAAGCCAACAGGGCCTATTAACTTTCAGAAGCTCCCCATTGCTCGTGGGGCAATATAAACTCTTTACCCTGCATTTGCAACCCTCTGTAACTTTACTCCAGCCTGTCTTTCCAAACATGACCCATGACTGTTCTTCACAAATTCTATATGTTAGCCAAATTGGACTCAACTCTATCTCCTTCCTATAAGGCTTAGGCCATGTCCTGAAGGCACTACTACTGTAATCTAAGCCTTTCAAAACCCTCCTCTTCTTTCAAGTGTTCTTAGACCTTCCCTTATATAGGGCTTCACAAGCCTTCCAGATCCCCAAGTCCTGGGTAATCTTGCCTTTCTATGTTTATCTATATAGTTTTTCTTCCAGGGTATACCATCCATCCCTTTTAGGTACAAGAGAATGTAAGAGCCTTGCAGGCTGGCATTGGGTCATGGTTAACTTGTATCCCCAGAGGCTCCAGGCCCATCTCCTGTCTTAATGATCTGTCTCTGGCCACTGGACCCAGATGGCTCTGGAGGGGAAAGTAAGGCAAGGGACTTACACCGTTCTCCATCACTTCCATCCAATGCATGTACATGTCATGCTGTCACTTCCCTCATGTCATGGACAAACAACAGGGACTTAAATGTTGTGAGTAATAAATATTTGTTGAATTAGATTGGATTGAATTGAATTAGATCTGAATGATTGGGGAAAGTTCCTAGCTGCTGAGGCTTTTAGTGAACAAAACCTGCTTTCTTTTTCCTTTAGTAGTCAGAAAGGTAAAGGAAATCTTATCACATTTCCACCCACAATTGCAGAATTTCCATACTAAAAAATATTTCAGAACCCATTCAGTCCAGACCTTTCAAAGACATATGTCTCCTCCATAACCATTCAGAGGAATCATCCAGCCTCTCCTTGAAGACTTCCAGGGAGGAAGAACTCACTATTTCCCAAAAGAAGGTTCCACTTTAGAACAGCCCTAATTATAAGGATCTGTTTTCCTTTTTTAAACCTAAATGCCTCTTTACAAATTAGAGGTGCAAGGGACCCCAGAGACCTCCACATTTCACAAATGAGGAAACTGAGACCCAGAAACAACATTAAGTGGCTTCCCAATATTCTATAGGTAATAACAGAACCATAGGATAATAGGATTAATTCATCACTTTTGCTGCTGTGTTCCTAGGAAGTCTCCATTCCAAGAACTGAACTTCTCCTTTTAACATAAAAATTTAATACAATGGAAGCCTTCTGGGAGAAATACCCCCAAGCTCATTCCTCTTCAGGGTCTCAGCTAAATTATTTTGGGACTTAATTCTAAACCCAGACTCAATCTTAAAGAACTCAGCCATCTCCTTCAAAACACTCTTCCACATGATATTCTTTCAAACTTGCAGACTTCTGTCATACACCTCCCCCACCAGATATTCTCTGTATGTGTCAAATGCTTTGAAGACAGTGAAAGAACTAACTATAGGCAAGCTAGATGGTGCAATGCAAAAAAATGCTAAGACTGGAGTCAGAAGAATTGGCTTGAGAGCCATCCTTAGACCCTTACTAGCCATATGAATTTAGATGTCACTTTACTTCTGTCTGCCTCAGTTTCCTTAACTGTAAAATGGGGATCATAAGAGAATCTACTTCTCAGGATTGTTATGAGCATCATAATGAGATAATATTTGTAAAGTGCTTAATCAACATAGTAGGAGTTATATAAATGCTAGCTATTAGTATTGCTATTGTTATTATATATATACAATACATATTATAAATAATATTATATTATCTATAATATATATTATATATTGTCTATATATGATCTGGATTCCATATCCTTCACCATCTTCATAGTCCTCCTCTAGATAGATCTCCAGATTGTCAAAATGCCTCCCAATCCTATATTTTTTATGTAAAAAGATAAACCACTTAGCCAATTAGTTTCCTTAAGTAATTACAAAGAAACTAAGGCATTTGTTCTTGAAACCATCCCTCACTACCAACTTAGTCCAAAAATAATACTTGGTCACTTCTAGAATAGACTCTTAATGATGGAAAAAACAGTGATCAGCATAGCCTAGACTTCCAGTGGCACTAAAACCAGGAAAAATGCCCCCAACTCATTCCTCATCATAATCTCCTGGGGCATGGCTTGCCTCATCATTCTCTGGAACTATACACTGAAAAGTGAAATAAATAAAACTCATGGTATAATTTTGCCATAAAAAGAAAATAAAGTAAGTCCCAAAAGGAGTTGTAGAAGTAAATTTTTCCAAATGGCTTCAGCAGCATATAAAAATTCTACTTGGGCAAATCAAAATGACATCCTGCTTCTGCCAAAAGCCTGTAGTAGAGCAGTGTGGGAATGTCTTCCCCAGGAAAAATTTTAAGAATATAGAGGTTAATAAGAGTGGGAAGATTTTTGCCTGAAAAGTCTTATATTTGAAGAAGATTTAGTTGATTCTAATCTGGTGCATCCCAATATCTACACGGTAGGAAGCAATCTGGACCTTCAGTCAAAGGAACTTGAATCAAATCCCCATTCTGCTTATGAGTCCTTGGACAACCTCATTCTCCTCCTCTGTAAAATGGACAAGTTGAACAGTTATCTCTGAGATTCCTTCTAACACCACGCTATGAGCTGATGTCTCCAGTTAATACTGTAAGATGGAGGAAATCAGCCCAGTACTGAAAGAATGGAAGCTCCTTGAGAAGAGTAACTGTTTCATTTTTTGGATTTGTAACCCTAGTGCATGACTTGTGATGTTTTTGGTAAAATGTCTATTAAGTTGAGTATTGAAGTTGCTGAAGCTGAAAAGAAATTTGAGTATTTTCCCTTCTCTCAGATACTTCTCAGCAAAGAAAATAAGATAAATAGAGGTCATTACATTTCTGAATAGAGCAGTAGACTTGAAATTAGGAGGGGAGGAGAGAAAGAATGGAAAATAGTGAGATGGGGGGCAGCTAAGTGGCGCAGTGGATAGAGCACCAGCGTTGAATTCAGGAGGACCCGAGTTCAAATCTGGCCTCAGACACTTAACACTTCCTAGCTGTGTGACCCTGGGCAAGTCACTTAACCCCAGCCTCAGAAAAAGAAAGAAAAAGGGAAAAAAAAAAAAAAAAGAAAAGAAAATAGTAAGATGAAGAAATAGGGTCTGGTAACAACTAGATAGAGAAATAATATGTTCATCTCCCTTGTCTTCAAATAAGGAAATGGAATGGGGACAGAAGGGGGAAATGCAGGGGCATGGAGGGAAAGAATAATGATACTTGTTCAAGGTCACATAATTGGCTTGTGTATGGAGTCCAGAATTTAATTGGACTCATATTCCAGCATTCAACTGTATTATACATATATCTAAGTCTAAAAGCTTACTATTAAAATGCAAATATACTCCTAAAAAGAATATTGTAAGTAACTTTAGGATTTTAACAACTATAATGAAAATCACTTTGTTGGGCCCTTTCCAGTTGAGGCAACTAGATTTTAGGAGTGTAGGTATCCAAGAAACAAGCAAAGGGGAAAAGGAAATAGATGCTGAAATGGAAGATAGGAGGACAGAAAAAAAAAAAAAATCTCATATTATGTATAATTGACACCAGTACCCTTCTCTACACAAATGGGAGAATCAGATGCAACAAGTGCCTCCATCAAAGTAAAAAATTCAGGAGAGAATATGGAAGCCAAAAAAGCAGAAAGCCCACTTTTTTAAAGCAGAAAGGAAGTCCCTCCAATCCTCTGATACCTTATTGTGCTATGGAATTGACCACTGCTTCTTGAAGGTTAGACTAACAGATTTCAACTCCTGATAGGTTCATAGAATATTATATTTAGGACTGAAAAGAACCTGAGGAAAATGAATGTTGGATATATTAATTATTACGTGAATCTGTCCATTGCCTCAGACTCCAACCTCTGAAGATCAGGTCATTTTCTGAAGATCATTATAGAATAAGGTAATTACTCCCATCCCCCTCAAGTCATCTAAATACCAAACTAGCTTGGGTGGAGCCCCTTTCCTCTGCTTACCCCACAAATAGAAGCTACTTTAAGCTATCTCCCTACCAGGGGACTTCCAAGCTCCATGCTCCCATCCTCAACAATGAAGTAATAGGAGGGAGCAAAGAAGTCTTAGCCCAACTCCCCATTAAAACATCCACCAATCAGCACTGCCTTATGATTGACAGGAGCTGTCCAAATGATGCATTGTCAAATCAATCAGAAGGAAGATAACGTAGGTATAAAAGACAGGGGTAGTCTGCTCCACCACTGCTGGAGCTAACTGAATTACATTTTACCCAAGATTATCCAACTTACACTTTCCTTTAAGTACAAATCTATCCAGGGGAGACTCAAGATTAGATAAAGTGAACTGGCCAAGATCAATCCTGGAGATGATTTCTAAGCTAAGTGGACATTCTATTCGAAAGCCCATCTCCATTTATGTTTTTAAAAAACTTTTTAAAATGATCTCCCTGGACATCTAAAATGTCTCACAGCAGCGGTGTCAAACTCAAATAGAGAAGGAGGCCATTTGACCACATATCAGGATCCGTCCCAGCCACTTGCTGACTTAGAAAAACACATATTAACATTATCTGTGTTCTATTGTATTTGTTAAAAATTTCCCTATTACATTAATCTGATTGCTCCATTCAATGTTGCACATACCTCTGCCTTATATAACACCATTTTGATGAATTAAGTGTAAATGAACCTGGGACATACAAATTGGATTTTACTGGGAATCCACTGGGCTTTCAAGATAAAAGCTAGGACCATTCAAGGGGAAAATGTTGTTTGAGCTCTCAGTAAAGCAAAACTTTAGGGGAATAAAGGACAGTTACAAAAAAGAAAAGAGAGAAGAAGGAAGGGAAAAGGAGAGGAAGGAAGGGGAGGAGAGGAGAGGTAAAGTGTCAAGTCTTTCCATCTCAAAAATAATTCCCCATCCTTGGATACAAAAGCAGATACCTGAGATTGGTGGGTTGAGATGGAATGATGAGAGAATGTCTTCTATACAATCTTGAATTCTCTTTCATGCTTACAGAATATTTGTGCCACAGAGACTAGAAACTCTCCTAACTTCTAGGGGAGAGATGTTTTCTAGAGTATTTTCCCTTGCAGCTTTCATAAACAAGGAGTAGAACTCATGACTCTTATGTGAGAAAAGATTTGGACTGCCGGAACTAATTAAAGAAAGTCTTTCTTCACGCTAAACCACCCCATTCCTGGGTTTTATGCAAAGTTAGTCCATAAAAAAGGGTGGAGAGGGCACAGTAATCCTTAGAGGTTTGAGCTCATGGTGGGGCCATTTCTCCAGCCTTGGGAATGCCTCCAGCTAACTAGCAAAAATCAAATACAAAACAGTCCTGAATTATGTACCACATCATGCAGAAAAGTATGTTCAACATGGCCTCAGAGGTCCTACATTCTCATCCAGGTGGTACTATTTACTACGGTTTTTGAACTGGGGAACTCCCTTCATCAAACAACCCACAAGCACATATATTAAGGTCTATGTGCTAGACATTGTGTGTTAAATACTGGGTACACCATGTTTAACATATGTTGGACTACTTGACATCTAGGGAATAGGGTGGGGGGAGAGGGAAAAAAATTATAACACAAGTTTTGCAGGGGTTAATGTTGAAGAATTATCCATGCATATGTTTTGAAAAATAAAAAGCTTGGGGCAGCTAGGTGGTGCAATGGATAGAGCACCAGCCCTGAAGTCAGGAGGGCCTGAGTTCAAATCTAGCCTCTGACACTTTAACACTTCCTAACTGTGTGACCCTGGGCAAGTCACTTAACCCCAATTGCCTCAGCAAAAAAAAAAAAAAAAAAAAAAAAAAAAAAAAGGAAAAAAAAGCTTTAATTAAAAAAAGTTATACAATATATGTATATATATATATATATATATATATATACATATATATACACACATATGTATATATATTTATAAAAATAAACAAATATTGGGTATACAAAGAAAAAGCAAAATAGTTCAGGTCTCAAGAAGTTTACATTCAAATGACAAAGGGGAAACATTGATTAAGAAAAGAATACAGACTGACCTATGATTTTATTGATATAGGAAACTGTCTACCAACATAGGTCAAAGGAAGTCTGCAACTTATATTCTTAAATAGTTGTTGTCTAGAGTATAAGTAGGTATATTTTAAAAACATGCAAAATAAATGGGTTTATCCAGGTTTCAGTTTTCTCATCTGTAAAATGTAAGTATTAGACTAGAGAGGGACTGCCCCCAGCATAGAAAAGTCGGTGACTAACAACATTTGTGAGGGTATCCTGTAGAAATGAGGCTCAGACCAAGGACACTGGAACATCCTCATCATTCATCTCAAATATCCTTTCCAGTCTTAAATTCTTATAATTCCAAGTCTTTCCATGATACAACATTGTCTAGATTGTCTAGAGATTTCACTATTCTTTCTCCTGTTCCATTTCACTGAGACTGTCCTAACCATGTGGGAAAACTCAAGATACTCGAGCTTTGACCTTATTGTTGGCTCCATCCAATAGTTTGATAATAAAAGAGTTTGTAGCTATAAATAAAAATATGATATTTTCGTTTTCTGTTGATTTGAACTTCTAAGTAACCCATGTGGACTGTACACTCAATATGGCAGTTAAGTATAATATGGTAGCTAAGAAAATGAAGGCAATCTTGGGTTACAAAAAAATAAAGAACTAAGGAGATAAACATCTGCTGTTTTCTACTCTGATCAGAATATAACAAAATTATTGTATACACATTTTAAGGACATTTACAAGACAGAACGCCTAGAAAGAAAAATTAAACTTGACCAATGGCTTTAGGTTGGTGCCATACAAGGGATAGCTGAAATTACAGGAAATGTTCCAAGTTTTCCTTCAACCAAAAAAGTTGAAACATGAAAAAAAGACCCAAGGAAGACATGATAACCATTTTCTTAGTGTCTCAAGGTTTATTATAGAAAAGAAGGATCAGACTTTCCCTACTTCCCCTAGTTTCAGAAATAAGAAACTAACAATTGGGAATTGCAAAGAGGTAAATTTAGTCTTGAGGTAAGGAAAATCTTAAGAATTGATGCTCTCAGTGGTGGCTAGGTGGTCCAATAGATAGATCACCACTTCTGGAGTCAGGGGAAGTTTCTTAACCCTGATTATAGAAGAAGAAGAAAAAAGAAGGAAGAAGAGAAGGAGAAAGAGGAGGAGAAGGCGGAAGAGTATTTATGCTCTCAAAGGATAGAATAGCTTGCCTCAGAGTACCATGGTTTCCCCCTCATTGGAAGTTTCTAAATAAAGGCTGGATGACCAATTATTAAAGATACTATAAAGATATAGTATAAAGATATATTTTACTTGGAATAGGAATGACTTGGATTTAAATTGGGATTTCTTCATCTTAGATCCTTATGCATTTGTACAGAATTGTCAGTCACTGGAAGTAAAGGAGATTCTTTGTAGACTAGGTCAGTAAGGTAGTATAGTAGATAGGTGCCAAGTCCGGGAAAAGGAAGACCTGAGTTTAAATTCAGCCTCAAACACTTACTAGCTATGTGACCCTGAGCAAGGCACTTAACCCTATTGGTCTCAATTTCCTCATCTGTAAAATGAGCTGGAGGAAAAAAAGGAAAACTATTACAGCATCTTTGCCCAGAAAACCCGAATGAGGGCATGAAGAACCAAACATGACTGAAATGACCAAACAACAACTAACAGAAGTTGGACTCCAATGGTCTGTTCCAGCTCTGACATGTTAAGCTTAGGATTACATGATCCATAATCTTTTGTGTTCCCTTGGAAACTCTGGATACAGCAGGCTCTCTCTTTGCCCAAGAAGGGTCCCTTCATTTGGTAAAACTCCTGGTTTCAGAGATATCTCGGGCTTCCCTAAGTTAGGATTCATTGGTGACCATGTCTCCAGTCTATGCACTTTGAATTCTCAGCTCTAATACTCATTGACTACATGAATTTCCTTATAAATTCCTCTGCAAAGTGGGAGTGATGAGGAATAGATGAGCTCTTGGGTCCCTTCCAGCTCGAAATTTAGGCTCCTATGATCTTATGACCTCTTTCAACCTCCATATGTTCATTTGTTAAATGACATGACCTCTAAGATGCCTTCCATCTCCAAATCTGTGATCCAAGCATCTTCTGACCTCTGATTTATTTTTAATTTAGAGGCACAGACAATAAAAGCCTGTTTATAATATTTTTCAAACTCAGGAACAGATTGAATCAGGAAAGTGTAAACCTGGCCATGTTTTGGGGCCTTCAAAACAGTTTTCCAAAGCTTTTTGGTTTCATCAAAGCTCAAAACATGTTTTCTCAAGTACTTTCCCGCTGAATTAGAAAGCTTTTGTTTATTTTGATTGAAATGTAATCCATATGTCTCTCTGAATCATTTACAATTTACTCATCACCATGTTGTTTTGATAAGGCCGTGTAATTGCCAAAAAACCTTTGGAGCCTTTGTAGAAGACTTTCTTTAAAATCGTTTTTCCTAGATATAGGAAGTTATTTCAAGCCAAAACTAAATAGATAGAAGGAGGGACCTTGGCTCAAAGGTGGAAGAACTATTCTTCACTGAGTTTTCATTTTGGTGTGATATGTCCTCCCCTCTTCCCAGAATCTGGAGTACCAGAAGCCTGATTTCTTTTCTGAAGAAAGAGTAATTCTCAATTATTTACTTTGTGGATTATTCATGGGATAATGCATTTTGCCTTGTTTTTAATCCCAACCAGACTATAAACCATCTATGTCCACTGTGGATTGGAGACACGGGGAAATCCAAACAAGCTTTGCTATGCCCTAAGTTTAACAGAATTCAGAAAAAGGATTTGTTTTTTTTTTTTAAAAAAGAATCAACTCCAAGTTACATACTCCAAGATTACCAAGAGCTCCTTCTTCTCTTTCATTCTTTCTACACTATCTACTTGACTTTTAAAGTCCCTTCCAGGTCTAAATCTATGATCCTATAATCTCAAAAATCCATTTATATCATTATGCTTTCTTTCCTCTCTGATAAAGTGACCCTTTTCCCCAGGGCCAACATTTCAATTTGTAGTCTTGATTTTATTCCATTCTCTTTCTCTTTCTCTCTCTCTCTCCCTCTAACTCACTCTCCCTCCCTCTATCATCCTTCTCTCTCTCTCTCTTTGTTTCTCTCTGTCTCTTTCTGTCTCTCTCATACACACATATGCATCTTTATCCTTTTTTTTTCTTTTTTAAAATTTCTCATTTCATTGTGTTGGGGGCCTGGGGGATAAATATTTTTTTAATATATATTTTACACTTAAACACAAAATGAGAAAGAAAAAAAAAAAACTTTGCCATATACATAGCAGACCATAAGAGAGGATTCAATATAACACAATAAATTTCCATTTCAAGAACATCTATATATCTTTATTCTTTCTCTATGTACTAGTTCCTTCTTTGCTAAGATAGATAGATGGATGGACAGATGGATAGAAAGATAGATAGATGGATGGATGGATAGATAATAGGTAGATAAATAGAAGAAAAGAGAGAGGTAGATAAATTGATTAGAGAGAGAGATAAAATGAATAGAAAGATATCAATAAAAAAGAAAGATATCGATAGATAGATAAATGGATAAATGGATGGATAAATAAGTAGATAAATAGAAGAGAGAGGGGTAAGTAAATAGATTAGAGATAAAATGAATAGAAAGATATATAGACAAATAGGTGAGGGGTAGTAAATAGATTAGAGAGAAATAAAATGGATAGAAAGATATCAATAGATAGATAAAAGGATAAATGGATGGATAAACAAGTAGAAAAATAGGAGAGAGGGGGGGTAAGTAAATAGATTAGAGATAAAATGGATAGAAAGATATATAGACAAATAGGTGAGGGGTAGTAAATAGATTAGAGAGAGAGAAAATGGTTAGAAAGATAAATAGGTATATAAATAGGAGAGAGGTAGGTAGATAAATTAGATAGATAGGTAAATAAGTAGATAGGAAGAAAGAAAGAAAGAAAGAAAGAAAGAAAGAAAGAAAGAAAGAAAGAAAGAAAGAAAGAAAGAAAGAAAGAAAGAAAGAAAGAAAGAAAGAAAAAGAAAGAAAGAAAGAAGAAGAAAGAAAAGAAAGAAAGAAAGAAAGAAGAAAGAAAGAAAGAAGAAAGAAAGAAAGAAAGAAAGAAGAAAGAAAGAAAGAAAGAAAGAAAGAAAGAAAGAAAGAAAGAAAGAAAGAAAGAAAGAAAGAAAGGAAAGAAAGAAAGAAAGAAAGAAAGAAAGAAAGAAAGAAAGAAAGGAAGAAAGGAAGAAAGGAAGAAAGGAAGAAAGGAAGGAAGAAGGAAGGAAGGAAGGAAGGAAGGAAGGAAGGAAGGAAGGAAGGAAGGAAGGAAGGAAGGAAGGAAGGAAGGAAGGAAGGAAGGAAGGAAGAAAGCCCAGGTTGTCTCTTCCTCCTTAAAAATCCTTCACTTAATTCTTCTATACTCTTAAGCTATAATCTTATATATCTTCTCCTTTTCATAGTCAAATGCCCAGAAAAAATCATCTATGCTTGATCCTAAATCCAGTGACTTTTTCTTAATCCTCATCCTTTTTGATTGCTATACTAAATGGGACAATTCTGACCACTCCCCTTCCCACCTTCTCCTGTATCCCTAAATTTTCATAATATTGCTCTCCTTTGGATCTTCTCCTGTCTCTCTGGCTACTCCCTCTAAGACTTTCTCATCCTGTCTATTAACTGTGGGAGTCTCCCAAGTGCTGGTCCCAGGCCCTATTCACTTTACAAACCCACTTATTCAGCATCAGCTCCAATTAGGATCAAATGTCATTTCTATGCAGATAACTCCTAGACCTATATATCTAGTTCTAGTCTTTCTCCTGAGATACAGACTCAAATCACAACCAGTTAGTAGACTTTTCAAAGTGGATGGTCTATAGGCAGTTCAAACTCCAAATTCATCTTGCCCAATAATTCATTCTACAAGCAAACTAAATTATTTGGTATTTTCTATAAATGACATTCATATCCCATCTCCAGACTTTTGTATACCTCATGACTAGAACATTCCCTTTCTTCCCCTTTGTCTTTTGTTATTCCTAACTAACTTCAAGGTTCAGCCCACCTGCTAATTCTTAGGAAAGACTTTTTCTCTTCCTTTCTAGTTATTCATCACCCCACACCCATTTCAGTAGTAGAATGCTGGATTTAAGAACCAAAAAGACTTGAGTTTAAATTCTGTCTCAGACAGTTATGTGATCCTGAGAAATCATTTAATCATTCTCAGCCTCAGTTTCCTTTTCTGTAAAATGGAGATAACAATAGCACCAACCTCCCAGAATTATTGAGGATCAAAAAGTCAATCAAATAGGTAAATCACTTTGCAAACCTAAAAGTCCTCTATAAATGCAAGAATTGTTTTGCATTTTGTGTTGCTTTGTGTGTGCATGACTTGTTCCCACTTATCCACCTGGCTCCTTCACCAGCCCCAACCCAGTAGAATATGTTACTTGACAGCAAAACTCCTTTTGTCTCATCTTGGTCGTTATATGTCCAATATCAACATAATGTCTGCTTAATAAATGTGTGTTTAATGAATGAAAGTTAGAGTTAAAAGTAACCTAAGAGATCCCATTTTCAGAGCATAATAATGGATCCCATCACTTACCTTCAGGATCACATTGGGCCGGGTTACTAATGCAAGAGGTTTTGTAATACAGTAATGTCACTCCTCTCTTCTCTCGGAGGTAAATGCCTTTACTGACTTTCCCTTCTACAATGTCTAGGCAAAGGGAAAAAAAATAACAAAATCATCCTTTGATCATCCTGTAGGGTAAAATCTTCTGAGAACATGAGTCAAATATGTAAGTAACTAATGTGGTTTTTATAATATTTCTCACTAGTGGCTATTCCCTAAACTCCCAATGGAGATCTGAGCCACTGACCTGAGCCTTATCTATGCTTTATTGCTACAGAAATTACTTTAGAGCCTTTCCTTTCCCACCTCCATAGTTTACTTAATTTAAAAGGGTAATATTTAGGTTCAAACTAGAATTTAAAATTACTAATGCTAAAACTCCATCTCCTTCTGCACTGTAATTAGGGGCCCCAATTCCCAGATTTCAAAATAAGCTTTATTTTTTCAAATGAAACCCTCTTGGGGAGGACTTAAATAATACATGATTCAATAAGTCTGCCAATTATCAATCTAAACAGTTTCATCTTCCTGTTTCATACTTCCTGTTGTCTTTATAGAGCCAATGTAATTCAATTTGATTCCCAGAGCCAATATTAATATAACTGACAGTAGAGGCCTGGTACAAATGGTTTATGGAAGAGATAAGAGAGGACTATAAAAATTGAGTGTCATTCAAAGTTTATAGTTCATTAGTTTACTAGTTGTCAATACACCACGTGAGCTGCTGAACTATGTGTTTAAAGAGCCCATGCCTATCACTTGATTATCCCACATAGTGACCTTATCTAAACCTCCTTCATCATCATCATCACCTGATTCAACTCACCGAGTTTTCTCCAGTCAACAGAAGCAGGACGATGACTGACTCTAAAGGCGTCTGCTCAATGATGATCATACATACTCCATCCAATTTATTTTTTCATGGGAGGATTTTTTTTTCATTATTTTTGTTAAGGGAGGAGGAAAGGTAGCAAATCTACATAGCAAGGGAGACCTTGCAAGTCATTTTCTCAGTTAATGTAGGCCATGTTGACAATCCAACCAGTTTATTCTGGATCCCAAAATGAATTGAGATCTTAAGACCATAGATTTGAGTTGGATAGGATCTTAAAAGGCCACTGGATCCAACCTCTTCACTTAACAGATAAAAATGCTGAGGCACAAAGAGATTCACACAATTTTAAGACAGATTTTTTTTTGACTGCAAGTACTGTACTTTGTTCACTATACAACATATCCTTTCATGATCTAGTTTAAGAGGGCTCCTTGAGAGAAGGGACTTTTAAAAAAAATATTCATTAATGTTATCATAATCCAAAAAGAAAATGTTTTAAGACTTGCTTCGGAAAACTTCAACAGGATTCCAGTCCAGAAGGGAAGAAGTTTTAACATTTATATAAGGTCAAATTTAGAAAACTTTCATTTATAGTTATAATTATTGTTGTTATTGTTGCTGTTAATAATAATGATGATGACAATAATAATAATCCCTCATATTTATGTAATGCTTTGAGTCTCATAAAGTACTTTGCTGGCATCTCATTTAGTCTTAACTACATGTGACAGACTTATAATAGTCAGCACAATAGAGATTTCCAATGAAATTTTTAAAATTATGATTTTAACCCCCCCAAATATGTAGACTATGGAGAGGTCTTGGGCAAATTCATGTTTACAAAAGGACAGATATTATATTTGGTTTTGTTTTGTTTTCCTTTGTTCTGAAAACAAGCTGCTTGGGGGGAATCCTGAGCCCACTGTAGACACTATAATTCTAAAGTCAAGTCTATGGGCATTTATGGCCACCTCGAGGATCAACTATAAAGAAAGACCCACTGTTGGCACTATAATTCTGAAGTCAAGTCAACAGCATTTATGAGTCCCCTCCAGAATCAAATATAAAATCCTCTGTTTGGCTTTTAAAGTCCTTCATAACCTACTCCCTACTCAACTTTCCAGTCTTCTTATATTTAATATCCCTCACTATCCAGGTCTGTGACCTCCTTGCTACATTCCAGCTCACAGCTGCTCTGGCCATTTTCTCTGTCTTCCCCCAGGCCTAATCTCTCTCCCTTCTCAACCTTTACCTCCTAACTTTTCTGGCTTCCTTCAAGTCTCATCAAAAATCCAACCCACTATAAGAAGCTTTGCCTGTTTTCTAGTAATTCTAATACCATCCCTCTGTGATCATGTCCAATTTCTCCTCTAGATATCATATTTCTTCATAGCTCCTCACATATTGAATTCTGCCCTTAGACTGTTGGATCCTTTAAAGCATATTGTCTTTTGCCAATTTTTTTTGGTAGTCCCAATGGGACAATGGAGTCCCAGGCAGTTCCATGCACAATGCCTGGTAAATAGTGGGTGCTTAATAAATGCTTGTTGACTTAGAAGATAATTTACATCCCCTTTTATGTGCTATATCAGGATTTCTTAACCTATGGTTCACAGATCACCCAAAGATCCTTTGTCTGAGATTTCAAGGAGTCTATGAGTAAAAGGGGGGAAAAATCACATTTTTATTTTCACTAACTTGAAACTCAAATTTATCATTTCTTTCATTTACTGAGAAACAGGCATCTGAAAAGCCAGATTCACCAGATTGCCAAAGAGATCCATGACACAAAACAAAGGTAAGAACTCCTATGTTGTAGGCACCAATAGTTCAAATTATTTTTTGCAATTTCTAATCTTTGCTTTCTATAGTGTTCATTGTAGGTTTTTACTATATTCCCTGGAACATTTCCCTGGAACTTCCCTGTTATCCTAGAAAGAGGTAACTTAATTCAAATAAGAAATCAGGTTGGCCTTTAAATAAATCGCAGGTCCAAGCTTGACAAATGCAGCACAAAAATATTTAAGTCCTCACCTACGGTTGCAGAGAAGTTAGAGTAGGCAGAGTCATTGGTATATACAAAGGTAGAATTATGGGAGGTAAGCACAGTGAAGTTGTGGTTTCTTAATGCTGGGTGAGACAACAAAAAAAAGGCAGAACAGATGAGTTAAACACAGAGTCAAACAGAACTAACCATATCTCTCAACATAGCAAGGAACAAACATATTGGGGAGTAGTCAGTCATTTCCCTTGAAAAAATGAGGATCATTTTCTTCCCAAATTTCCCCACTCCCACCATCGCTTTTATGACCCCTTTTATTTATTCTTGGGAAAATGAATAAATAACATTATCAGTAACACTAATAATGTATAATCATATCATCAATAACACCATGAAGAATCCATTTCTAAATCCCTGTTATCATAGTTCGTAGATTTGTCAATAATAGCTGGTGTTATGAGAAAGGGGATCCAATTTGTTGGTACTAGCTCCCATAAGATTAAGTAGTTGAGAGGTATGAAACTAAATTCAACAACACAATGGCTTAAAAAAAAGAATTATGTAATCATGATGTTATGATGACTTATGGAACAGAATGGGATGAAAACATTCACATGATATTATGACAAATGGACAAAACAAGAGACTTGAGCCACAACAAAAAACAGAGCTTTCTGCATGCGTACAGCATGGTTTTTAGCCAACTGACATCTTCCCTACAGCAAAACAGTGATGGATTAGGACTTCTCTGCTTCAAGGACTTGTGAACAAACGAAAATATTCTAACATCACAGGATTATGGAAGTAATGACTTTTTGAAAAATTAGGTTTCCTCCTCCCCTTTCCAAAAACATAAATGCAGAAATGTTGTTTATAACCTAGGTGTAACAGTCTTGACATCCACATTATGGACCAATCATGTTGGGTCAAGTTTTACTATGTAATTGATGTGCTTGGACAGAGAGGACATTATTTAGCCAGAGAATAAATACAGAATCTATGTAACAAACCATGTTATAAAGGCACATTTAGGACTAAAAAAAATCAAACTTTGCAGATTGAAATAATAAAGTAGGGGTGAGGTGAGGAGGAAACCATATACCCAAGAATATTTACATATCTCTCTGAAATATTTTCTGCTACTATGTGATGGACAAAGGATTGTTTCAATAACAACTTTCAATTTTGGGTGACATTTTCTCTCTGGGCTCCTTAATGACACCATTTAAAGAAAAATAGAATGTTAAGATGGGGAATCATTTACTGTGACCTGATCTGGCCACATACCACAGAATCCAAGGAGACCTTTTTTTAATTTCTAAAATGCAAAATATTTTGGAGAAATGCCAAGGCCAAAGACATGCAGTCACTTGATGGTTTTTCAAGCGGGACTTTCATTACTGCCTTCTGAGTAGGCAATATGAAGAAAATCGTTATGGTGAAGTGACCATTATGGTTCATTCTGCCATCTTCTCCATTAAGTCTCTCTTCCAGATACTAACTCTAGGATTAACAGAGTCTCTAGCCTTTAACTCAGCTGCACCCCCTTCTCTACAGGTTCTGGGAAGATTTTTTTTTTAAATGTTAGCTGAACTGGAAATAAAGATTCAAAGATTTTGAATGAAACAAAATAGCACACCTGGAGAAAATGGAAGTTTGCTAGAGTAAAAACCCAGGATTCAGCAATATTGGGCCTCCCCATCTCCAACAAAAAAACAGAGGGAAAAAAATCCATTTCCCTAGAAATAGATCATCTATCAGAAAGTTAAGGCCAACATACAATGCAAGCCTAGGTGTACACAGTAGCCCAAATGTTTAATGCATTTATGAGGGAACTGTCAATGAATTTTATTCCAAAAAAAATAGCACATCCTTAAAAAAAAAATGCTTTCCATTCAAAATTATCCTTATAAAAGAGGAGAAAAATTCAAAGTAATGTATTTTTTTGAAGCAGACTGAGAGTGAATTTTTAAGATTTTAAATTAAATTTTAATCCTTTTTTACAACATCTGAATAAAGCTATAACCATAATTTCGGCACACTTCATACCTTGGGAAGGATTAGGGTGCAAGGAAAGGGGAGAGAGAAGGACAAGAATCTTTTATTTCAGGGCTGGATAAGGGCATTGTTTGATAGGGAAATGACTTTTCTATGGGTGACAAAGAACACCTGAGAACTACTTGTGAAGAGTTATTTGAGACATCATTGAACTTAATAATGTGGCCAGTGCTTTGGCAAAGGAGTTGTTTAGTCTCCATTTGGGCACACACCTACAATAAGATACTTCTGCCTAAATAAGGAAATATGAAACAGGGCTTTTAAATGGAGACATCAGTGTGAAATCTCGGGACAGTTTTTTTGTTTTTTTTTTAAAGGCTGGAGGCAAAGAAAGATTTTAATGAGATTCTGAAGTACTTGAAACTCTTAGTCTTTGGGTTATAAAATGTCTGAAAATGCTATTAAAATGTCTCTGAAATGCAAAATTATACAGGGAGGGGGGAAGAGTGGAGAACAAGAGGGCTGCCAAAATATTTGTTGGCAAATCCATTCCTACTACCGTGGCTTCAAAGCAAATACCATTCACTTCTGTTTGTCCTGTTCCCTTTTAACTTACTGACAGTGACACATTCTTAGGTTTATGTCCATTGCCAAGGCCCCCCTGTGATCCCCTGGGTCTACCTCCTGTTGTATCCTGAAGCTCATGAATTCCATCCACAGTTTCCAGTGGCCAGTAATGAGAAGCGGATGCTAACACCTCGAACCCTTATAAAGAAAAATAAACAAATGAAAACCATTAGAGGAGGTGGCTTCAGGTACCTGGAGGGCTATCACCTGAAAGAAGCATTAGCTTTCTTCTATTTGGTCCCAGAGGACAAGACTAGGAGTCAAGGCAGAGGAATTGATCCCAGAGAGACAAGTTTAGACTAAATGTCAGAAAAAATTGCTAACAATAAGGTCCCAATAGAGATAGTGGATTCCAACTCACTAAAGGTCTTCAAGCAAATTTGGGGGGGGAGGAGAAAAATACACACACACACATATATGTATAAAAATTCATACAAATATAGAGTATATTATATATACACATACTGTAGAAAAAACTCTATATATGACCACTTGTAAAGTACATTATGCATGTTCATTTTACAAGTATATGTTAAATATTTAACATGTATGGGACTGCCTACCATCTAAGGGAGGGGGTGGAGGGAAGGAGGGGAAAATTCGAAACAGAAGTGAGTGCAAGGGATAATGTTGTAAAAAATTACCCATGCATATGTACTGTCAAAAAAAAAAAAAAAAGTTATAATTATAAAATTAATTAAAAAAAAAAAAAAAGAAATCCCAAAAACAAATAAAAAAAAAGTATATGTTAAATTAAGTGACCACTATGACCTTAAGATAGTAAGATTATAAATTTAATACTGGAAAAGACCCTGAAAATTTACTGTGTATCTATTAGCATATGGCTTTCTCCCCAAGATTGTAAACTCCTTGAGGTCAGGGACTGTGTTTTGCCTCTTTTTGTATCTCAAGCACTTAGCATAGTGCCTGACTTGTAATAAGTGCTTAACAAGCATTGATTGATTCTTTAGGTCTAACTCCCTATTTTTTACAGAAGAGGAAACTGAGAGTGAGAAAGATTAAATGGCTTGCCCAAAATTATAGTTAGTATCCAGGAGGGACCTGAACTGTACTCCTTATCCAGGCTTGCCTCTCATTCCAGCTCAAAGATTCCTTAATTCTGATTAATACAGAAGATAAATAAGTTTTCAGAATAACCAGAAGTGACTGGGTCCAAAGGTTAGTTTGAATGTGGACAATGTCTACATTGTTCCTCTTACTCAAACAGAGATCGAACTAGGAATTCTGTGCCTGAAGAAATACAACAGACCCTTTTGGACAAATGGTTCAAAATACAAATTAAAGAAAGAGGGAACAGCGAGGGAGGTATTTCGTGCCAGTCTGCCATTTGGAAACTTCTTTTTTCTCATTCAGTCAATAAACATTTATTAAGTGGTACAGAGGGTACAGCAAAGAAAGCCAAAAGGCAGTCCCTGCCCTCAAGAAGTTTGCAGTCTAATCAGGGAGCCAATAAGCAAATTACATACATATAAACAAGATAAATTTGACATAATTTACTAAAATTAAGGATCAGGAACAACTTCTTGTGGAAGATGGGATTTTAGCTGGAATTTATGAGATAAAATGAGATAATAAACAGAAATCATTATGTAAACCTTCAAGCATTCTGTTAATGCTAGCTGCTATTGCTATTTACTGCCTACCAAATACTAAGCTCTGCTGTTTCCATGCTGCTGAAAGACCATAAATGCTGTCAATACCCTTTGAATTTGGCACCCTGGGACAAAACCTCAACTGCACCAAATTTAGTCATAGTTGTATTCACATGATGGCAGAATGGATCTGGTAGCATGTGCTTACCTCTAGGTAAGGAATAAAGTGCTAGGCTTGGACTCAGGAAGAACTAAGTTCAAATCCTTCTACCCCTTATTAGCTCTATGACTTTAGGTAGGTGGCTTCTACCTCAGTTTTCTTATCTGGAAAATGAATAGGTCAAACTCAATGACCTCCAAAGACCTTTCTACTTCTATGTCTTTGAATTTATGATGTCAGACATTGGCAATCTATTCAGATAATTGAGTCATTTTTCTTTAGTTTGCAATTGTCTGATGTGTAGACAGCCTCAATGCATGTTGATCCCACAAGATGAGCTGGCTATATATAGCAAAGGTTAACATTGAGTCCACCTTTAAAAAAAAATAGTGTAATGACATATTTGGTGTCCTGTGGATACAATTATTGCACCCCTCGAATGCTCTTCAGAGACTTTGACATATAAAAGCAAACAAAAAAAAAATGATCTATGACTTTACTATTGTTTCCACTAACATCCTTTTTTTCTTTTTAATTTTTCAGTCCAGACCTTTGATTTCATTGGCGTAGGCTAGATTGCCTTTGGAAAATTGCAAAGTTCTTTCCATGACCCCAAGCTTTTCCTTGAAACAAAGGTCCATCTTATTAATGCCAATGTTCTTACCAAGTTTTTATAGGGCTATAAGTCATGAGATACCATAGTGTCCAAAGAATTGAAACTGTGGATCACCCTGGGGCCAATGGACAGGTGCATGGTGGGCATGAATGAGCAGCAGCATTTCAAAAGTGAAAAAATGCCCAAGAGAAGCAATAGAAAGGAAATCATCACAGAAACAACTAGCTAGGAGGGAAACAAAGAATTAAACAAGTATCAAGAATGAGAGATAAGAAGTGCGTTACTCATAACCAAGCAAGATCTCCTAATACGCTGGGTGATACTTCTGCTGAATTTATGAGAGGATATGAATGATAGCCATGCAGGTAAGTATTATGTCAATTTGCATCGACAGAGAGAATATCCACAAGGAATAAAATCATAGATCCATTGGAGTACTAAAGGGGAATTCCTGGTATGGAACTTTCCTCTGCTGACATAAATCAACCACTCATATGTAACTTAAAATTTAAAATATATCTTTGTCATTAAGAGATTAAGTGACTTTCTTAAGTTCAGATAGCTCAAATATATCAAAACTAAACCCAGGTCTTCCTGATTCTGAACACCTTCCTTTATCCACTATGCCACGCAGACTTCCTTTCAATCAGTTACTAGGATATTCATTCTGAGCAGCAAAAAAAAAAAAATTGTATTAAAACCACCCTTGACTCTTTTTCCACTTCTCTAAAATTCATCCTGAAAGAAACATCTGAAAAAATAATATCAGTTCTACAATGAACAGATGCTCTGCCTTCAGAGTCTTCTCTTTCATAAAATAAACTCTTCTGAAAATAAAGGAGAGCTGGTTTCCCTAAACATCTTTTCCATTTGCAGCAGGGTCACTCAGAGTTCCAGGTGGAGAAACTAACAAAAGCCAAGTCTTGGAAAGGTCACTCTTTCCTAGTGGCAACCTGATTCCCAGTATCCAAAATTGGTAGATGCCAAATAGAAAATGAAAAAAAGAACCAAAATGTAAATTGAGGAGTAGCTGTAGGCTGCTTGGGGTTAAGAGCTAAGAATCCTGATTTGATCTACTTTTTTTGCAAAGTATGGCAATATAAGTGAAGGCAAAATGTGCACATCAGATTTTTATCATAAATGCCTAATTAGACCAGGATGAAATCGTCCCCTCTCTCATGTCTGCTGAAATGCTTGCCCTCTCACCTCTGCTTCTTTAGTCTCTCTTAATTTGTTTTAATATAATTCCAATTTCACATTCCTCAAGAGGTCTTTCCTAATCTCCCCAGATACTAATGCCTTCTTCATCTCTGCAATTACCTTGCATCTTTGCTGCATTTATCTTATTGTTGTGCTTTAGTCATTTTTTTCAGCTAAAAGTCCAATTTTGGGTTTTTCTTGGAAAAGATATTGGAATAATTTGTTGTTTCCTTCTCCAGCTCATTTTACACATAAGGAAACTGAGACAAACTTAAATGACTTTCCCAAGGTCACACAACTAGAAAGTATCTGAAATCAGATTTGAACTCATGAAGATGAGTCTTCCTGATTCCAGACCTGGTACTCGATCCATTATGATACTACTTAGCTATGTTATCTAGCTTGTATATATTTTGTTACTTACATGTTGTTTCAACTATTATTATGTAAGGCAGGAATTGTTTTTGCCTTTCTAGCACAGTACAAAGCACATAGCAAGCATGTAACTAATGTTTTTTGATTGATTGATTTGAGAAACGGTGGAATACTAGAAAGGATTAAACAAATAGATGTGTGACAAAATGTCTCCTGAGGGTAAAAAAAAAACAAAAAACAGTGGTATTCAAAGATCTCCCAGCTGTAGAAGGCAATCTGAATATGTCAATCATAAATCAGTCCCTATAGAAAGGTCCTATGGATTCTATTAAAAGAATGATCCCCATGTGGGAAAACAGGGACACTGACACATTGTTGGTGGAATTGTGAATACATCCAGCCATTCTGAAGAATGATTTGGAACTATGCTCAAAAAGTTATCAAACTGTGCATACCCTTTGACCCAGCAGTGTTACTACTGGGCTTATATCTCAAAGAGATCTTAAAGAAGGGAAAGGGAACCACATGTGCAAGAATGTTTGTGGCAGCCCTCTTTGTAGTGGCCAGAAAGTGGAAACTGAGTGGATGCCCATCAATTGGAGAATGGCTGCATAAATTGTGGTATATGAATATTATGGAATATTATTGTTCTGTAAGAAATGACCATCAGGATGAATATAGAGAGGCTTGGAGAGACTTACATGAACTGATGCTGAGTGAAATGAGCAGAAACAGGAGATCATTACATACTTCAACAACAAAACTATATGATGATCAATTCTGATGGACGTGGGTCTCTTCAACAATGAATTGAACCAAATCAGTTCCAATAGAGCAGTAATGAACTGAACCAGCCACACCCAGCAAAAGAACTTGGGAGATGACTATGAACCACTACATAGAATTCCCAATCCCTCTATTTTTGTCCGCCTGCATTTTTTATTTCCTTCACAGACTAGTTGTACAGTGTTTCAAAGTCTGATTCTTTTTGTACAGCAAAATAATTGCTTGGACAAGTATACATATATTGTACTTAATTTATACTTTAACATATGTAACATGTAGTAGTCAACCTGCCATCTGGGGGAGGGGGATGGGGGGAAAGAGGGGAAAAATTGGAACAAAAGGCTTGGCAATTGTCAGTGCTGTAAAATTACCTATGCATATATCGGGTAAATAAAAAGCTATTTTAAAAAAAGATTTATCTCCTTTTTTCACCTAGATAAATGTTTATACACATACTCATACATGCACCAGGTGGCTATATAGACATTTATCTGATTAATTCAGGGGAGTTTTAAAAGTTCTTTTTGGAAAAGGTAGCAGGGGTTTACATACTGACAAAAGTAGAGATATATGAGTCCTGTTCTTCATGACACTCTTGCAATAAGGCAGAATCACTCAGACTATGCTGTCTAAGCAAGAATGCATTGGTTTATAATGAACAGAGGACGAGTCTTGGAGCCAAGGTCACTTTAACTGGCTGTGTAGTCCTGGACAAGTCATTTAACCTGAGACTCAATTCCTTCATCTGTAAAATAGGGATAATAATAACACTTATGCCACAGAGGTGTTATGAGGTTCAAATGAGATAATGGATATAGGTTTTTCAAACCTTGTTGAATAGATGTGAACTGTTTGTTTTTGTTTGTTTGTTTGTTTGTTTTTTAAGGCTGGGGTTAAGTGACTTGCCCAGGGTCACACAGTTGAATGTCTGAGATCACATTTGAACTTGGGTCCTCCTGAATTTAAGACTGGTGCTCTATCCCCTGCACCACCTAGCTGCCCCTTTATTATTACTAATACATACTGTACTATTAAAATGAAATACTAGGAAAGGGCTCAGTGGACATACTGTTCCAACCATTCTAGAAAGGAAAAGGGGTTGTCTTTAAAATAATTGCCATTCTTTGTGAGTATATATGCCTAAGAGGCAGGGGTCAATTGAGTCCATAAATAAATCATTCCCATCCCAACTAAAACTTACAATATACTGAAGCCCACTATCCTAATCTGGTGAGAACATCTCTATTAAATCAAATAATCAATTAAAGGAGATGTGAAAAATCTTCAATCAATTTAGAAGCAAATGTCATTGGATGAAATTAAATGAGCTATAAGCTATACAAGAAATGTACTGGAATTGGCTTCCTCTTTATCCTCTCTATTCCTCTTTTTATTCCTCTCTTATCTATATAAGATCCAGTGGATCTTATATAAAATAACAAGTCAATTCAGAATCCAAGCATTTGAGGATTTGCCATCCAACTAAACCTCTAAGAAGGAGTCCCTTAGGCTAGAAAGGCAAAAGAGAAGGACCCTTATTTCCTCCTCCACTAACCAGAGGATAACCTTGTGAACTTCTAAAGATTGGAAGACTTGGAAATCCTCTCAGGTTTCCTAGGTTTGTCCCCAGAACAGCAGTAGTAAGAGGCAGCATTAGAAATCAAAAGCTAAGGATGAACTAGACAGAGAGGAAATAAAGCTTTAGGATTCTACAAGGAGCTGGATTAGTCAGTACCCATGGAAAAATTCATGATGGGCTCTACAAAAAGAAGAAAAGGACTTCCAACAAAGGGACTTCCAGGCCCTGTGGGTTTATTCTCTTGCCACATATTTTTTTCCTACCATAAGTTCATTTTCCTCTGTATATACTTGCAGAAGAATGTGCTCCAGGTTTGGAAGGATGACTGGATCAACTATTCTTACTGAAACACCTTAGTGAGTACTAGTTTCCTTTTTTAAAATATATTTAATTTTTTTAATATTCAATAAGTCCTCCTTTTGCTGCAAACATTTATTTTACATGATTTAATATTGAATTCACAAAACTGACATATATTCCTTAATTCTTCCTTATGAAAATACTATCACATCAGACAGTAAGCATAGATTTTATAAACAGTTCATTTTCTAAGTCTATTCTTGATTATGTCCCATACATTTTCTTTTTTCTTTTATTTTTAAATAAATTTTAGTTGATCTATTTTTGCTTTTACATGGCCTAAATTTCCACCCTTTCCACCCCAAATATATGTTCCTAAAAACTAGTTAGGACTGGTTGGCTAAGTAAAATCAACTAATAATCAATGAAGGAAGAACACTGTTGAGGTCTCATGAACTAGGGGGGAAATCTAACACCTAGCATCATGAAAAGACACTATCTGGATAGCCAAACTATTAGTACAAATTGAGGAAGTATCCACAGAGTTTGAGCTACACAGAAGCATTAAAACATACAAAAGATCATTTTAGACTCAGCTTAAAAAATGTAGTCTTCCTCTCTAATCTTTGAAAGAGTTTGTCAAGTAAACATCAGATTTCTCAAGACCCTCTAACAGGCTTCAGAAGACATCTAAATCATATCAAGTTGGGAGGGAGGGGGAAATGAGCCTTTACACCATACAAATCAGATTTTTATTGCCTATTTTTATATGTCCCTGTTCATAGGGCTCCCAGGGATCTATATATAGATCCCAAATCTATAAGGAAAATTGGAGATCAACAACCAAGGGCTGTTAATTAATATCCAGGTAGACACAGAGACAGAGATAGAAATAGACAGAGAAAGAGACAGAAAGATATAGGGACAGAGACAGATAAAGATTATATTTAAGCCTAATTACTTTGTAATCCTATTGATTTTATTTTATGTGTTTTAAAACATTCCTCTGTGAAATGATTGATAAGCTTCAGTAGATTGGTAAAGGGATCAAGGACAGAAAATGGTAAGAGCCTATGAGTAGTCCAGTCCCTAGCTGCATAACCTTGACTGCTGTCTGCCTCAGTTTCCTCAACTGTAAAATGGGGATAATAACAGCACCTATCCCCTAATGTTGTAAAGATCAAATGAGATATTTGCAAAGCTCTTAGTTTATAGTATCTGGAAAATAGTCAATGTTTGACAAATATTTTGCTTCATTTTACAAATAAGGAAACTGAGGTCCAATGAAAGGATCTGTCTTGATCGTTCCTAGCAAACTTCTCCCAAGGGAAAAGGGAGACTCAGTCCTGAGTTTTTGCCATCTTCACCGTATTTGGCCTCTTCTTCTCAGACCTGGATCTGTATTCAGTGGGGGTTGAAGTCCCTGTTCTTTTAGAACTGGATAGAAGTCAGCTGTTCATTCCATACCCGGGCCAGCCAACGGCTATCCGGTGAAAAAGGGTTTTGTTTTTTAGGTTTGTTTTTCCACTTCATAAAAAAAGTTATCTGCAAAAGGACATGTTTATAAACTAGAAAAATGTGATCTGTGATGACTTAGTCAATATCTCCTGTGATTCCTGCTTAATGAACCATCTCGACTTCACCCTTTGCCCATGAACAAGGTGCCCCCACCCTATCCCCCCAAAAAAAATCCTGAAGCCCATTAGTGAACAAATGCTTGATTCTATATTTTTCTATTTATATCGTGTTTTTTCTCCAAAGAGAGTATTCCTTCCTCAAGAGCAGGAAGGTATACTTCATTTTTTTATCTTTGCCTCCTTAGCTAAGCTTGTCAAACAGTAGGTGGGAGAGACAGAATTTGAACCCAGGTCCTCCAATTCCAAAACCAATGAAATTTTTTTCCCAGCATACCACATGATTTGTAATGTCTAAGGTTGTTTTTAAAATTCCTTATAACTTTAGTAAGCAAGAAGGCCTCTTCAAAAATGCTGGAAGGAGCCTCAAAGGAAATCTATTCCAATCTCCCTCATTTACAGAAAAAGAAATTGAAGTTGAAAAAAGTTATGTGATTTGTTTAAGGAAGTATCAGAGATGAAATCTGAATTCAGATCCTTTGACTCTAGTGTTAGTGATCTTATTCCATTAACATCCCATAAGGCAATTTCAACTTCCAAACATTTTGAGGGAAGTTAGCCTAGAGGTAGCTAGGATGGAGTACAGGGCCTAGATTCAGAAAGCCCTAAATTCAAATCCCTTCTCAGATACTCACTATGTGGGCAAATCTTTCTGCTTTGGTTTCCTGAACTGTAAAATGGGGACAATAATAGCACCTATTTCCCAAAGTTGTTGTGAGGATCAAATGAAATAGTATTTATAAAGCACTAAGAACAGTGCTTTATAAGCCTGGCACATTGTCCACACTTAATAAATGCTTATTTCCTTCCTTCTAGGGAAATGGGGATCTGACAATAATCTAGCTGGTCACGCCAAAGTCGACTGGCAGACTAAATAATACCAGATAAAAATATCTACTTAGGTCCTGGAATTCCCCAGATTGATCATTTTAGGCAGATCCATTACCAAAACACCAGCTCTATTACCCCAGGATCAAATATAAAATCTCTTGTTTTGCTTTTAAAGCCCTTCACAGCTGACTTTCATCCTAACTTTCCAATACTCTTTTTCTTTACTCCTGTCCCATATTCTGAAATGGAGCTGCTCCGGTTTATTTGCTGAACCTCATACATAACCAGATATCTTGCCTGTCCTATGCCTGGAATGCTGTCTTCCTCCTCATTTCTGGCACTTCCTTTAAGACTAAGAAGAAATCTCGCTTTCAGTAGGAAGCCTTTCCCAGTGTCTCTTACCCCAATCCCATCACCTTTCCCTCCAGTGTCTTCCCTCTGAGAATACCTTCTAATTGTGTGGTATATATATCTGGGATAAAGAAGTGCCTGGGGGGGAGGGGAAAGAAAGACATAGAGACAGAGATAGGAATAGACAGAGCCAGAAACACAGAGAGACAGAGACAGACAGACAGACAGAAAGAAAGAAAGAAAGAAAGAAAGAAAGAAAGAAAGAAAGAAAGAAAGAAAGAAAGAAAGAAAGAAAGAAAGAAAGAAACAAACAAACAAACAAACAAACAAACAAACAAAGAAACAAAGAAACAAAGAAAGATGGATAAATGAATAGTTATAGAATATATTGATTGGCAGAAAGGAGAAACAGAGAGATGGATAGATAAATAGATATAGTTTATAATATAGATACAGTATACAGTATTGATAATAGAGGCAAAGAAAGAGAAACAGAGAAAAAGAGATGGATGTAGTATATGATATACATAGATATAATAGTATGAATAGGTAGAGAGGAGAGGTAGAGAGAGGGAAAGAAGAAAGGGAGGGGAGATAGAAAGAGAGATATAAATATAGTATATAATATAGATAGATACAGTATAGACGATATAGTATAATGATAGGTAAATGATAGGTAGAAAGGAAAAAAGATAGATAAATAGAGGTACTATATAGTATTGGGAGGTAGAAAGGAGAGAGAGAAACAGAGCAAGAAAAAGAGAGAGACAGGGAAAGAGAGGGAGAAGTGGATAGATAAATACAGTATATAATAGAGATAAATACAGTATAGAAGATAACATATATAGAACTGATAAGTAGAAAGGAGAAAAATACAGATGATAGATAAATAGATATAGTATATGGTATTGATAGGTGGAAAGGAAAGGCAGAGAAACAGAAAGAGTGAGAGAAAGATGGATAAATAAATATAGTATGTAATATAGATAGATATAACATAGAAGATACATATAGTATTAATAGGTAGAGAAGAGAAACAGAAACAGAGAAAGAGATGGATAGTATATAATAAATAGATAAATAAATGGATAGATCAAGTATATTATTTAAAATATATAATGTTGATAAGTAGAGAGACACAAAGATTTTCATACTGTCTCGTTAGAACGTGAGAATCTTGAGGTCCAGGACCAAATTTTTGCCTTTCTTTTTATCCCGGTCCTCAGCACAGTGCCTGGCACAATGGCAGATGTATAATAAATACTGTTGGCTGACTGAAGGACTTTCCTTGGCACTGCATAGATATAGTCATAAGCATATCTGCTGTCTCAAAGCATAAATGAGACATTCTGTTATCTAAACTTGAAATCAAAACAACAAATATTTATTTACCAGGCACTTACTACAGATAAAGCATTTTATGTTTGATTTTGTAGCAGACAAGGGCAAGCACAACAGATTCTGCAGATTTCTAGAATCCATCTTTTGTACTCAATAACCTTAGTTTTCAAAAAAGAACATAGTGAAGAAAAATGTTGTGTTTGGAGCAAGATAACTTGGATTCAAATTCTGACCCAATGGAATTGTGCAGCTTCCCTTCTATTACTACTGGCCCTGAGGCTAGAGAAAATTAATTTACTCTCCCTTCCTTAGAAAAACCCAAAGACAATTATTAAATTCACCCTAAATCTTCCCTTCTCCAGGTAAAACACTTTTGTTTCCTTTAGATCACACACATTTAGCATTAGCTAGAAGCCCTCGGCCATTCTGGTTGCCTCCATCATGAAATCTTTCTGTATTGGTAAATGAAAATTAGGTTTGATTAGGTCTAATTCCATCACTCACCCTAATTCTGAGGAATTCATATTCCATTTTGAACATCCTTGGCTCTTCTGGAAAATCATTAAGAAACAAATATCCTAGCACAATGGGATATTGACTTGGGAGGCAAGTCGTTTAAATCTCAAACTTAAATTTAAGCAATCAAGAGAAAGTTAATGGAAATAATAATAATACACATTTATACAGTGCTTGCTATATGCCAGGCACTGAACTAAGAGCTTTACAATTATTACCTCATTTAGTTCTCACAAAAACTCTGGGAGATAGGTGCTATTATTATCCCCATTTTACAGAGGAGAAACTGAGGCAAACAGATTAAGTCATTTGCCCAGCATCACACAGCTAGTAAGTAAAGTTGCATTTGAACTCAGGTCTCTGACTATGCTTTGTGCAATATGGTGCCATCTAGCAAAGGCCACTGAAAGGTAGAGGGAAAAAGGCTTCCTTTCCTAAAAAGAAGGTTCTTGTGATCCAAGAATGTTACTTAATGCTATCTCTGCCTTTTCATTTTGTTGTATTTTCCCAAGTCCGCCACACTATTTATAAAACTCTCATTCACATACTGAAAATTAGAGTTGGTGCTGGAGTCTTGAGGAAGGCTTCAGAAGAACATGGATTCAAGTCTTGACTTTGTCAATGTGAACTTGAACTTCTTGGAACTGCAGTTTCCACATCTCTGAAACATGGAGTTAATCTTTGTGCTATCTAATCCATAGATTTGTGGGAAATGGGCTCTTATTTGTTCACCAAAAAAAAAAAAGAGAGAGAGAGGGAGGGAGGGAAGAAGGGAGAGAAAAGAAAGAAAGAGAGAGGAAGGAAGGAAGGAAGGAAGGAAGGAAGGAAGGAAAGAAGGAAGGAAGGAAGGAAGGAAGGAAGGAAGGAAGGAAGGAAGGAAGGAAGGAAGGAAGGAAGGAAGGAAGGAAGGAAGGAAGGAAGGAAGGAAGGAAGGAAGGTCAATTGTTAGAGGCAGTGAGGCTTAATGTTCTTTATGCTTTTTTTCATCCTTCCTTTTTGAAGAGGATGGATGATATCAGGAGGATACTGTTTTGACTTGCATGTGAATTGGATTTAAGTGAGATGGAGCTATACAAAGTCATCTCCCTCATCCTTCTCCAATCTTTAGAATCTACTGGGAATATATAGGTCAATATAACTGGCAACAGCCCCAGAGACATAATTTAGAGACGGCTGGACTTGGAAATGGGAAACCCTGTGTATGAATCCTGATCCAGACACATATATGGTTGTCCCATCTGTAAAAGGGGAGGAAATAAAATGCCTCCTGCCTCTCACAGTTTTTGTGAAGATCAAATGAAATTATTTGTCCACCTGAAAGCCTACAAAAATGGTGACTTCTATTGCTACTATTTTCATGTCTCATCAATATACCAAATGGCAAAGACATAGTTGCATTCCATTTTTTTCTACTAATTTCTATTATGCTCCAATGGAGCAAATTTTGAGTTATACTTTCAGGCCTGCAGCTTATAACATTCTAGGGCTGTGCAGGGCTCCCCAGATGGAAATCCAACTAGCAAGAACTTCCTCAATTTATTATGAAAAACCTCTCTTTGTAGATTTGGAAAGAAATGTGGTAAATACACAAGAGAAACAGTATCCTATGGCCGTCCTCTCCCTCAATACTTTCATTGGGGATCGTGCTTTGAATGCCTGAAGTAGAGCCATGAAAGTCCTGGCAGATCTGTCAGGCTGTGAGGAATGTCGAAGGGTCCTGGGAACATGGTACCAGGGAGGTTGGCCATGGTCACCCTTCCCAGTGTCAGGCTCCTATCATCCCCTAAAGCTTTGAACCAATGCCAGTGAGAGAAGAACAAAAGGTGCAGCTTGTACACACAGAAATGTGGAAAAAAGCCAATGAAGGGAGTGAAGGGAGAGAAAGGGGTGACAAAAAATGAAAGAAGAATATGGCAAATTAGGTAAGGAATGAAACCTTATCCATAATGAGGAGTGAGAAGCACCACTATGGGGCTGTCCCAGCCAGACCTGGAAAGCTGGAACCAGTAAGATAAATTCTCCTACTAGCATATTATTTATGGCCTTTCCCCATCATCCCTGTGTGTGTGTGTGTGTGTGTGTGTGTGTACATGAGTGTTTCCTCAGTGACTAGGGAATTAGGATAGTTTATTTCTCCTCTGACTGGCAAAAATCCAAAAACTACCTTAGTAACTTCCCAGACTGACAAGCAGCAAAAACTATGGAAGGTAAAAGGCTGCGTTTAAATAATGTTCTCTCCTGGTTCTTCTCCTACTTGTCCAATTGCTCACTCTCAGTCTCCTTGGATGGACTATATCCACTAACCCTGGGCGTAGTCCAGCATCTAGCCCTGGGTCTCCTTCTTTTCCTCAACAAATACTCACTTGGTTACCTTATCAGTCCCCAGGATTCAATGATAATTTCTATGTAGATGATTCTCTCTCTCTCCTACCTTTCTTTAAATTGCAACTCAGGTTCCATGTTTTATACAAAATTTTTCTTCCTTCCTCCCAACTTGTAGGGTCCTCCTTCTCTAGCTCACTTGAATTTAACTACTTTGAGTCAATTTATGTATACGTATTTATTGACTTCATATTAATGATTTATATACCTTCGGGGGGAGAGGATGAATAGAGGGTAAGCGATCTGCCCAGGATTATACAGCATCTGAGTATCTTGAGGCCAGATTTAAACTCCAGGGCTGATTGCTCTATGCACTGCACCATCTCACTCACCATATACACTTTTATTTTCTTTCCCTTATGTATTTTTAAAATATGCTTAGAATATAAATACATTGCAAAGAGACATTATTTCATCTTTGTATTTGTATTTTGTGCAGCACATTTCTAGATGCTGCCTTGTTATTTGTCCTTCATTCTCAAAGATGACCTTGACATCAGGGAGGGGATGCCATGACATGACTGACCCATTTGGATCCAGGAGCTGGATAAAGATCAGGATGACTGGAGATGGCCCAGATTGAAGTGGGAAATCTTGGCTTTTTTAGGCAAAAAGTCTTTAACAAAGCTCAGTTTGAAAGAAGCAACACTCATTCAGTGATCAAGGCTAGGTAAGAAAGACAGTCACTAGCATATAGTAGGCACTTAATAAATGTTTGTTGATTGCCAATATGCATTCATTGATATCCAACTTTAATTTCTCTCCAGAACACAAATCCAGAAAACCCCAACTGCCCATAATTATCTCAAACTCAGTATGTCCAAAAAAGAACTCATTGTCTTTCTCCCAAAAGAGCTTCCCCCCTTCCTAACCTTCCTATTACTGTCAAAGGCACCATGACTTCATATTCATCTCTGATTCTTAATCCATACTCATCTTACATAATCAGTCTGTTGTGATAGACTGTCCTTTCCACCTTTGCAACATCTCTCATCTATGCTGTATTCCCTCCCCACTTTGTCGTGTCACCACCCTGGTGCAAACCCTTATCATCTCATCCCTAGATTGCTGCAATAATTACTACTGATAGGACTGCCTCCCTAAGTCTTTCCCCACTCCAAGCCCTCTTCCAATTCAAAGTGATTTTCCTAACACAAAGATCTGTCTGTATTACTCCCCCATCCAATAAACTCTTGTGACCCAATCTCATGTGAACAACACTTTACCCAACATAAAAATGGCTAACCTTTGGCTCACAATCACACCACAAGGAACTTCACCCTCAGAAGATCAAAGGCAATGGGAAGGTTCCATTTATACCAAAATACTTATGGCAGTATTTGGTTTTTTTGTGATGGTCAAAAACTAGGAAAGTAGGCTCCATTGATTGCAGAATAGCTGCAATAATTGTGGTCTATGGATTTGTGTCAATTGTTTTTAAGTTGTGTCCAACTCTGTGACTCCATTTGGGGTTTTCTTGGCAGAGATACTGGAATAATTTGCTATTTTCTTCTCCAGCTCATTTTACAGGTGAGGAAACTGAGGCAAACAGAATGAAGTGACTTGCCCAAGATCATACTTTAAATATTTGAAGGTGGATTTGAATTCAGGAAGATGATTCTTCCAGTTGCCCAGGTCTATGGATAGCACAGAATATCGTTATACCATGAGGAAAAAAACAAACCTGAAGCATTCAGAGAAGCATAGGAAGACTCATATGAACTGATACAGACTAAGAGAACAGGATATATACAACGATCACAACAACTCTAAGAAAAACAACTAAAAACTCTCTGGTCAATGAAATGGCTTATGTTGGTTTCAAAAGAAAAGTGGAAAGGTATATGTTCTTCTTCTCAATGAATCAGCAAGCAGTTATAAAGCACCTATACTCCATGGAGGTACAAAGGCAAAATAAAACAGTTCCTCCCCTCAAGAATCATACATTCTATGAGGTGAAATAATCATTAAGCACTAATTAAGGCACTGTGCCTGGGAAGTAATGGCAAGTATTAAGCAATCCCTACTCTCTAGAACAAGGGTGGGGAACAAGATATTAGACCCTCGAAATCATTTTTATAATCATAAGTAGAATAACCTTTCACTGCTTGAGTTCTACAAGTTGATAATTTTGTATGACCTCCAAATGAATATCCAAATGGCCCTTGGCAGAAAAAAAGTTCCCCCCTCCTAGTTTAGGAGAAAACACACACATATAAAAATATACAAAATAAACAAATACAAAATAGTTTGGGAACAAATATAAGGCGATGAAGGGGAGAAGGTTGGCAACTAGAAAAATCAGGGAAGGTTTAATGTGAGAGGTGGCTTGGAGAGAAAATAGAAAAGAAATAAATCACAGGATCATAGAGAGGTCAATGGGTGTAACCATTCATTTTACAGAAGAAGAAACTAAGGGCTAAAAAAATGAAATTATTTGCCCAGAATCATACAGCTGGTGGATTTCTGACTCAATAAAGTATATCTTGCCAGATCAGATAATCTGGTTCATTTGCAATTAGCTAGGGGGTAAAGGGTCCTCAGTGATAAAGTCAATATTTTGTTTAAAAGGCATCAATGTACTTAAAAAAAAAAAAAAAAAAAAAAAAAAGGAGAGAGAGCATAAGAAAGTTAATGCCATACTCTCTCGGGAAAGAAGAAAGGACCTAAGTTAAACCATAACTAGTAATTCTAGCACCCGAGGCAATTACCACAAATTGTGCCTTTCAGGAAAGTAACAGGGAAGGCACTTTAAAATCAACTTTTTAAAACAAAACCAGTTGGGAAGAGAAAGACCTCAAACCTCAGCATATAAGGCCATAAGGTAAAGGAGCAGGGTGGGGAGAGGGAGAACAAAGATCGCCCATTCCCTTCTCCAGACACCAAGACCACTGCTGGGGAGGCCACCCCTGGGGAAAAA
Source organism: Sminthopsis crassicaudata (assembly GCF_048593235.1). Taxonomy (NCBI): domain Eukaryota; kingdom Metazoa; phylum Chordata; class Mammalia; order Dasyuromorphia; family Dasyuridae; genus Sminthopsis; species Sminthopsis crassicaudata. Next base: position 41,813,135 of record NC_133617.1, on the reverse strand, counting down.
ATATGGCTGGGCAAAGGAATGGGGTCATTGGAGGGAAGAAGTACTAGATGGCAGCTTTCTAGTTCCTACTGACTATTCTTGCTAATTGGGGGCTAAGTTCCATTGTTTCTGTCTGATAAAGGGGATCTGTCAGTAACCTCAAAACTTTGGACCCATCCAATAACGTCCTTTATGGATCTAAGAAGTAATTAGGGGGAAAAAAAGAAATGTGATCTTAGAAGCTAGGGGAGTTTCCCTACCTGTGTTATCAAGAGAAGTGAATCAAGGCAGCAGCAGCTACCTCCTCACACAGCATGCCAGAACTATGCTAAAAATTCACAGGTTCAAACTCAGTGGCTGACAACTGTGTCCATGGTACCCTGGGGTTGCCCCCAGATCAATCATGCAATCAATTTATATATCTACCATGTGGCAAGCACTGTGCAAGGCAGTGGGGAAATCCCTCAGGATTATTGTCTGCAAGAAAATACTGAGAAAGGGAACAAGGGAAGTCAGGAGAAAAAGGAACACATATCTTTAGGTTGGCCATTAAAAGTTTGTTCCTTCAGAAGGTGGAGACAAGGAATGGAGACCTCTCCTCAACCTCAGGACTACAATGCATGCACAGATGGTATCATTGTTCCCTAAACGCTAAATCAACACAGTCCAACAACCTCCTTTTAGGGGAAGAAACTGAGGCTCAATGAAACTAAGTAACTTGCCCAGCAGTATATAGGCACATCTGGATATAATGCTTTAAACACATCTTATAGAAGCCTCATAGCAACCCTGTAGCACCCTCATATAGGGAGAAAGACAGAGTCAGAAAGAGATAAGAGACAGAGACAGAGAGGAATGAGAGAGAGAGAGAGAGAGAGAGAGAGAGAGAGAGAGAGAGAGAGAGAGAGAGAGAGAGAGAGCCAGCGCCATAGACAGACGGAAGGAAGGAGAGAGATAAAAAGAGAAAGAGAGGGGAGGAGACAGAGAGAAAAACACACATAGAGAGATAGAGAAAGAAAGAGACTGAGAGAGAGAGAGAAAGGGAAAGAAGAGGGAGAGAGAGAAGGAGAAGGACAGAGAGACAGAGAAAAAAAGGAGAGAGGTTGTATAAAGATAGAAATATGTATACATACGTAATTATATATAATTATATTTATGGAAACTGAGGCTTAGGAAGATAATGGAACATGGCTAAGTCCATGATTTCTTTACTATGGGGAGGTACCATAAAAAAAGTTCTCTCTGAAAATTATGATCTAAAACAGTTGCATGGGAAGGATTGACAGATTAAATGACTTGCCCAGGATCATACAGCCAGTCTGGTCAGTCTTGACTTGAACTCTCATCTTCCATCTACTCTGCCATGCCTCCTCTATTAAATGTACAGACATCATAAGATCAAGGGAGGCCATGTTATCCAACTCCCTTCTTTTTGCAGATGAGGAGGCCATGATAAGAGAGGGGTGCATGTGATCACAGGACTAATAAGCAGAAGAGTTAGGATTTCAACCCAACTGTCTTGTTCCAAATCAAGCCTTGGCTCCATTCCCCCCAAATGGTTATCACAATTACCGATGTAGGCTCCCATCAGCCCATAATAAATTTACAAGAAAACATGCCATGGTAATATAATTATAATATATCCAATGATACAATATGATATGATGCAACATGACACAGTATGATAAAACATTAATGGAGTAAATAATATCACATATCATGTTAATATAATCATATGCTTTGCTCGGTTATGTCCAACTTTCCATGACCCCATTTGGGATTTTCTTGGCAAAGATACTGGAGCGATTTGACATTTCCTTCTCCAGCATATTTGAAAGATGAGGAAACTGAGGTTAATAGGGTTAAGTGACTTGCAGTCACATTTGAACTCAAGAATACAAGTCTTCCTGACTCCAACCAGCACTCTATTCACTGTGCTAATTTTATATTCATATAACAGTAACTAGCATTTATGTAATACTTTTGTCAAGCTTTATAAATATTATTTCATTGATCGTCACAACCACCCTTCATAAAGGTGCTATTATCTCCTTTTTTTTTTTTTTAGTTGAGAAAACTAAGGCAAACAGAGATTAAGTGGCTTGCCCAAAGATCATACAGTAGTAACTTTCTGCGGCTGAATTTGAATTCGGGTTTTTGTATGCTCCCTAAATTGCCTCCATCATAGATGAAATGGACAATACAGTTCATCTTAATCCAACCACCTCAAATGAGAAATGAAAAAACAAAACCAGAAAGGGGGAAGTTATTTGACTGAGGTCGTGTAGGGAATCAAACAGTATAGACAGAATTTGAATCCGCATCCTTTGCCTTCAGATTCTATGCTCTGGATCCTATCCAGAGCTATCTTTTTTTTTTTTTTTTTTCCCTGAGGCAATTGGGGTTAAATGACCTGCCCAGAGTCACACAGCTAGGAAGTGTTAAGTGTGTGAGGCCACATTTAAACTCAGGTCTTCCTGACTTCAGGGCTGGTGCTCTATCCACTTCACCACCTAGCTGCCCTCTCCCCCCCTCTTCCCCCCCCCCCCCCCCCCCCCCCCGTCTTTCTTTCTTGATGGGACACTGCCAACCTCAGAAATACCTGTTCCATGTTCTTTTAATCAAAGTAAGCCAATCAATCAAAGAGAAATTGTGGTCTACAGCTGAGCTAAAAATGTGTAGTCAATATAAAACTTTCGGTTTCTCCATTACTTTCACTCACCTTTGGACACCAGCACATAGGAAGTTAAAAAACCCCAGGAAGACCGACCAGATTTCAAAGCTGCATTGAATCTACCACGAGGTTCACGGTTGATACGAATGTTTATACATGTGGAGTTTGATTTACACATACACAGAAATGATTTTAAAGAACAGTACGTGGGAAACAGTAGAGAAACATCAGTAAGGAAAAACATGCTGATCAAGCTGTCCCCTTTGTAATAAGATTTCATAGAACAGATCACAGGACAGAGTGAGCCCCCCGGCACTAGATCTGAAGTGAGAAGCAAAGTACACATAGGGAGCTAGAGTAGGGCTCAGACCCAAAGCAGTAGGACACCAAGAAAAAAAAAAAAAATGAGAGAGAAGCTGGTGGTCCCAATATTCCCCAATTCATCTGGGCTTTAACAAACACAGATTTCTGGGGCTCTCAGGGACCATCCTGCTTCAGCAAAAGTTTGGAGGACTGAGCAATAAAGATTATCTCTCACCTGGATGTCCCTGTGTTTGAGGATAATTTCCAGATACCTGCACACACACACAAAAAAAAAAAAAAAGAATCAAATTGTATAATAAGGCAGAAAGCAAAAGATAATAAAGAAGTCTTGATAAAATTCTGGTCAAGCCCTACCCCACCCTCTAATGCTCTCACACTTTTGGAAATTACCTGCTCTTCCAAAAGCAAAAAAAGCATCCACGAACACCAACAGAAGAGAGAGGATAGTTTCCTCATGGTGGTCTTCCTAAAGGTTTCTAAAAAATGGCTCAAGCCAGATTCCGGGGAGGTGAGTTACAGAAGGAAAAAAAAAAAAAAAAAAAAAACTTTGTTTCTCTTGGGAAAAAATTAATTCTCACTTTCTTGTAAAATGGACATCTTCATACAAGTTCAGAAAATTCATTTCAGAAGTCCTCTCGGTTCCTGTTGTTTGTCTGGAGCCATGGATGGGTGTTTTCAAAATTCAACAACTTTCAGGAATCGATAAACTCTTTACCATTACTAGAACAGCTGAGGAATGTGGGAAAAATCAATCCAATTCCAAAATGCACAGTTGTCCAGAAACAATCCCAAAAATCTTCCTGCACTCGGGGCCAAGAAGAGATCTCTCTCATTCAGCATGTGGTCTCCCGTATTCTCTGTTGTGTTCAGGAGCACCCAGTCTATCCAGCTGTGCTTCTGAGTTATTCTTTAAAAAAAGAAGGGAATGGGGGAAAGAAACCTCTTCCGAGAACTTTTTTCACAAACTTGCTCCGGCTTTCTCCAGAGGAGTAGAATTGAAATGATTTGCTAAGTCCTTCCCTGTCTGGCTCATGTTTTGCACCTCCATCCCAGATCTCGTTGGGTGGAGAGAAAGTCTGAGTGATGTCATGTTCTCTCTTCAAACTTTGTCCCATTCTGTTTCTCTATTTATATCTTGTTGCTGCTTTCTCCTCGCTGGGTCCTAACACCAGTCTGTTAAGAACAATTGGAAATGTTTAAAGTCTCTTGGGTTCAGAAAGCAAACCAGAGAACACAATATTGGGGAGAGGGGGAGGTGCACTACCCCCCAGCTAGTTCACTCGAGCCAGCATAAATATTAATAAATATTTCAATTTAGAGCAAACAGAAAAATCTATTTAACTGAAAGTTTTGTTTGGCTGAAGGAAGAAATAAGGTGATACTCAGGGGGGGAAAAACACCAAACCCACACATCCTTCACTGACCAAAGTGTTGGCTGCAGTGCAGTACTTAACCCTTCCCCAGCCAGGGAAATTCTATCTTTGATTCTTTCCAAACCTATTATTATCAGTTCTTAAATCTCACAATTCAAAGTACCTAGGAAAGTTCCAAATATCCTGGATGCTATTTATGGGAAGACCTAGAGCTAGCCCCTTTGCCTAACTGTGCCTCAGTTTCCCCAAATATATCCCCCTGTGGTGTTATCCATCAGAAAAGAGCCCTCTCTCCACTAGATTTTAGAAGATGTGGGTTATATTTTTAATAATGTAAGTTCCTTGATATCGTGGAAAGAGAATTGACTCTGAAGTTAGAGGATTCAGATTCAAATTTAACCTCTGATATTTATGCCCAACTGAGCTTGAGCAAGCCATTTAATCACCATGAACCTCTATTTCTTCTTCTGAAAAATAGATTTGGATGGGGACTAGATGAGGTGCCTTTGGGTGTTTAACTTATGAAGGGCAACTAGGTAATGACATAATGGATAGAGCTCTGTCAGGAAGACCCGCATTCAAATCCTACCTTAAATACATATTAGACAAGAGAGTATGAGCAAATCTCTGAATCTCTGTGTGTCCCAGCTTCCTTATCTAGAAAATGGAGGGGACAGTGTATTATGTCACCTACGTCCCAAAAACGTTTGGAGGATCAACTGAAATAAAATCTGAATCGAATTACAAATTCTATCAGTGAATTTTGATTATATAGCAATCAGTACATTGAGTCATTTTGGTCTTGTCTGACGCTTTGAGACATTATTTGGAGTTTTCTTGGCAAAGATACTGGAGGGGTTGGCCATTTCCTTCTCGAGATCACTTTACAGATGAGGAAACTGAGGCACATAGAGTTAAGTGACTTGTCTAGGGTCATATAGTTAGGCTGCATTTGATCTCAGGATGATGAGTCTGACTCCAGATTCAGTACTCGATGCACTAGGATGTCACCTAGCAATCCATAAACACCTAATTTTATGTGCCAAGAAAAGATGCAAAGACAAAAGTGAATAGTGTCTCCCTTAGAAGAGCTTACATTCTATGAAAGAGACAATGTAACTAACATTTAGTTACATTCTGAGAGAGACAATGTAACTAACATTTATTTATATTCTATGAGACAATGTAACTAACATTTAGTTACATTCTATGAAAGAGATAATGTAATTAACATTTATTTATATTCTATGAAAGACAATGTAACTGACATTTATTTATATTTTATGAATGAGACAATGTATTTTTTTAGCTGAAAGAGGCTTTAGGTTCATCATCTCATTGGATTATTCCTTCCTTCCCAAAAACAAGGGAGTATCAGCTTACTGGATGCAGGAACCCCTCTTTTGCCCGTCCAGTTACATGTCCTTTCTCTGAAAGTTTTGCTGGGGCAACACTGTGTCCAGCCTTCAATGTTCTCTCCCCAGCTGCCACCCATGCAGAAAGGGCTCATTTATACCCACTCCCTTCCACCAACATCATCAAGGACTTTCCACCAAGTTTTCAATTCCCCAACTGATACTCAAGGGGAAAAAAACAAGTGCAAGAGAGAAAGCATAGAAGTGAAAGGATGAGGAGAAGAGACAAACAGGTAGTCAGGGAAGGCTTCATGGAAGAGAAGGTATTTGAGCTGAACATTGAGGAGTGTGAAGGAGAAAGAAAGAAAGCCCCTGGTGAGCAAAGGGGAGGAGGAAATGAATTCCAGGTATAGAAAGTAGGAGGTTGAAAGGGGGAGTCAGTGCAAAGGCCTGGTGATGGGAGAGAGATATCATTTCCACTAAGCGCCCTTTTATAACTAAAGAAGTTGAGGATCAGAAGAGGAAAAAAAAATCTCAGAATCTCTGTAGTTCTTAGGTCCCTTACAATTGTAGATATATGATTAAAGATAACCTTCCAGACTGGCAAAGTGTTTTCCATACATCATCCCATTTATTCCCCTCCACAACTTTGTGAGGCAGGTGTTCTGATCATTCTCATTTGATAGGAAAAATCAAAAAAGCAAAATGAAATAACTCACCCAGAATCACTTTCAAAAAGTTCAACTTTGTGCTAACCAATGCATGCAGGACTAAGAGGGATATTCTAATAATAAATTAATTTAACTTTAAAAAAAAAAAAAAGAATCACTATCAAAAACTGTGAAGGTCTTTCTGACTCCAAGACAAATATTGTTTCCACTATACTGGATCGCTTCAGTACCTTACCCTGTCTCCCCCCCAAAAAAAATCTCTCCAATCCTAAAGCCAGGAAGTATGTGAACTATAAACTCACCATCTGATAACTTCTGGTAGTAACTAATTATTTGTGCTAATGAGTACTGTATCCAGTTATTTCCACAATTGTCAAGTGCTGCCAGTGCTTTTTAAAAATATAAGCATCCTGACTAATGAAAAAAAAGTCAGAGGAAGGTGGTCTAAGTGTACTTGATCTAAAGCTATATTATATAGCAGCAGTCACCAAAACCATTTGGTATTGGCTAAGAAATAGACCGGTAGATCAGTGGAACAGATTAGATACAAAGGACAAAAAAGGGTACATCTATAACAATATAATCTTTGACAAACCCAAAGATACCAACATTAGGGATAAAAATTCATTATTTGGAAAAAACTGTTGGGAAAACTGGAAATTAGTATGGCAGAAATTAGATATGGATCCACACTTAACACCATATACCAAGATAAGATCAAAATGGGTCCATGATTTAGGCATAAAGAATGAGATCATAAATAGATTAGAGAAACAGAGAATAGTCTACCTCTCAGACCTGTGGAGGAGGAAGGAATTTATGACCAGAGGAGAACTAGAGATCATTACTGATCACAAAATAGAAGATTTTGATTACATCAAACTAAAAGGTTTCTGTACAAACAATACTAATGCAAACAAGATTAGAAGGGAAGTAACAAATTGGGAAAATATTTTTAAAATTAAAGGTTCTGACAAAGGTCTCATTTCCAAAATATATAGAGAACTGACTCTAATTTATAAGAAATCAAACCATTCTCCAATTGATAAATGGTCAAAGGATATGAACAGACAATTCTCAGATGATGAAATTGAAACTATATCCACTCACATGAAAGAGTGTTCCAAATCACTACTGATCAGAGAAATGCAAATTAAGACAACTCTGAGATACCACTACACACCTGTCAGATTGGCTAAGATGACAGGAACAAATAATGATGAATGTTGGAGGGGATGTGGGAAAACTGGGACACTGATACATTGCTGGTGGAGTTGTGAAAGAATCCGGCCATTCTGGAGAGCAATTTGGAACTATGCCCAAAAAGTTATCCAACTGTGCATACCCTTTGACCCAGCATTGCTGTTACTGGGATTATATCCCAAAGAAATACTAAAGAGCGGAAAGGGACTTGTATGTGCCAAAATGTTTGTGGCAGCTCTTTTTGTTGTAGCTAGAAACTGGAAGTTGAATGGATGTCCATCAACTGGAGAATGGTTGGGTAAATTGTGGTATATGAAGGTTATGGAATATTATTGCTCTGTAAGAAATGACCAGCAGGAGGAATACAGAGAGGCTTGGAGAGACTTAAATCAACTGATGCTGAGTGAAATGAGCAGAACCAGAAGATCGCTATACACTTCAACAACAATGCTGTATGAAGAGGTATTCTGATGGAAGTGGATATCTTCAACATAAAGAAGATCCAACTCACTTCCAGTTAATCAATGATGGACAGAAATAACTACACCCAGAGAAGGAACACTGGGAAGTGAATGTAAATTGTTAGCACTACTGTCTATCTACCCAGGTTACTTATACCTTCGGAAGCTAATAATTAATGTGCAACAAGAAAATGGTATTTACACACATATATTGTATCTAGGTTATATTGTGACATGTGTAAAATGTCTGGTATTGCCTGTCATCGGGGGGAGGGAGTGGAGGGAGGGGGGGGTAATTTGGAAAAATGAATACAAGGGATAATATTATTTTAAAAAATTACTCACGCATATATACTGGGGGGGGGGGAATTCTAAATAAATTTTTTTTAAAAAATATAAGCATCCTGGAAGAAAAACCCTGTTGCCTCACCCTAGTTATGGCACTGATTTTAACCAGGTCTTCTGGCTCTGATCCCAGTGCCCCTCCTACTTTACCCCACTGCTTGTCATAAACATGGCCGATGTTACTACAGAGGGGGCAGGGGACCATACAACAAGCTATTCAGTATGTGTAGTATAAAGAGTAATGAAACTCAAGGGAACTTAGGCTATGATTCTTTTTTCCAGGGTCAGATTTCCCACGGCTCAAACAATTCTATTGCTTCCCTTCCCCTTCAGAAAGATAAACAGCATGGTATCTGAAAAAATGGGTTCAAATTCTGCCTCTGAAGCAAGCTCCCCATATAAACTTGGTCACTTAAATTGCAACGGGATTCAGTTTCCTCATTTTTAAAATGGGAGGAGAGCTAGAATGGAATGACTTCAGAAATCCTTCTTTCCAAATGTATTTCTACAATCCCATAATTCTATATTCTCCCCACAGACTATCTGGCCAACATCCAATTGTCTCCATTGCTAGTTTTGCCCTGACTGGCATCTCTCACACACTACTGAATCGTCAGGCTAAAAGGTAATGAATTCTCACTTCCACTCATCTGGGCCACCTTAAAACTAACCATCTGTGACATTCAAAGAACACAAAAGGACAATACCTGAGTCATTCAGGCATTCAATCATTGCCACAGGGAGAGAGACAAGCTGGTAGAATGTATAGAAAGCTGAGTTTGGAGTCTGGAAGTCCGGGGTCTGAATCCTACCTCCAGACAATGGAAACTCGGTTTGCTCATCTGTCAAATAGAGGTAGTAATAGCCTGCAGTACCCACTCTATCAGCCAGGGTCGTTACATAACAGGGTATGCAAAGTACTCGGCAAAATTTCGATCAAATATAAATGTCAGCTCTGGTCATTATGCCCCACCCCAGAGGTCACTCAGCATGAGCATAAGGAGGGACTTGACATCCATGAAAGCACACCTCCACTTTCAGTAAATCAATATTTTTTAAACATTTATTTTTATAAGATTTTTTTCCCTCCTTTCCTATGCTCCCTCCTCCCCAAGATGGAAAGCAATCTGATATAGGTTATACACATACAATTATATTAAACTTATTCCTACATTAGTCATGTTGGGAAAGAAGAATCAGAACAGAAGGGAAAACCCAAGAGAAAAAAAAAAAAGTGAAAACAGTACGCTTCAATCTGCATTCAGACTCCATAGTTCTTCCTCTAGATATGGAAGGTATTTTTTATCATTAGTCTTTTGGAATTGTCTTAGGTCATTGTATTGCTGAGGAGAGCTGAATCTATCACAGTTGATCATCATTGTTGTTACTATGCACAATGTACTTCTGGTACTGCTCACTTCTCAGTGAGTCAGTCATTAAATACTTATTAATTGCCAACCTGCACTATGTGCCAACTGTACTGTATGCTCAGCTCTGAAGATACAAAGAAAAGTTTTGTTTTGTTTTTTTTGTTTTTTTTTTAAAGTCAGTCTTTATTCCTGAGGATCTCAGAATCTAATAGGGAAAACAACTTGCCAAAGTTGAAGATGAGGAATAAAGTGGGACATATATTAACAGGAGGGACTTTAATAACCAAGACACTAAGTAACCATCATCTGTCATCATCCCCTCTTTATTACCAGAATGAGCAATTAGCAAATCATCCAGCAAGCATTGTGATTGAAGGTTCAGTCAGCCACAGGCAAAAGTCATTTGATGCTTTTTGTGTCTTCAGAAATTCTCCATATTACTTAAAACTAAAAATCTCTCATCCTTCAGCTGAAACACTCTCATCTACTCAAAGATAAAGCTTCACAGAATCCCAGAACCTCAGGGACCTCAGAGTCCATCTGGTCCATCCCATACCTGAACAAGAACCTACTCAACAACCTACATGATCAATGATACTTAAATGAATAATTGAATGAATGCTCATTTGAGCTTTTGGTGAAAACTTCCAGTGATGGGGAACTTACTCCCTCCAAATGCTAATTGAGGATAGCTTTAAAGGTTAATAGGGTGTTTTTCCCTCCTACCTGAAGCTTAAATCTGCCTTCTGAGAACGAGCAGAAAAAAATCAAGTCCGTCTTCCTACTATCTTCATATACTTAAAAATCTATTACAGATCACTTTGAGTTCTATCCAGGCTAAACATACTTGTTTCTTTGACCAGCCCTCATAGGACAAAAAGTAGAGATCCTAACATCATTCTAGTCATCCTCCCTTGGACCCAACATCCTTCCTGACCCCATCTACAACAATCATTCTACTGTGTCACATAGCTACCTCCTTTTCCCTGAAAATCTTTGAGCAGAGAGCTCTTCCTTCACCTCTCCAGTCCTGGGCACTCTGCTTCTGTCTGGATACAACCTAAGATTTTGTTAGCGCTTTTTGGCTTTTTTAATTATCTTGAGGCTACTTTGTAGATTTTTTTTGCATTTACTTCTTTGTGTATATCTTATTTTCTCACATATTATTTTCCCATGCCAGCTCCTTCAAGGCAGGAATTATTAATTTCTGTCTTTGTAGTTCTAGTGTCTAGCACAGTGCCTTGTAAGTAAGAAAGCAGCTTGGAGAGATGGGACTTGAAGTCAGAAAATATAGGTTCAAGTTGTTTCTTAGCCACTTACTAACTATGTGGGTGTATAGGGTATTACAGGAAGACCAGCAGCTCTAGTGTGAGGGCTGCCAAGTGCCTTTGAGAGATGCTCATTACCTTTTGTGTGAACTTTTCCCCCAACTATTAACCTGTGGCTCCAAGAGGCTGTAGCAGGCACAGTGGTCACATCCTGGTAAAAACAATTTCAATACATGGACTAAATCAGGTTGAGGGGAACCAACAGGCTTCAAACTCATCAGTGAATTAGAGGGATACTCATCCCAAGCATGTAAAGACTTTTACCAGCAGAATGGGTGGAGTTGTTCCACCAAATAGGAACAATTTGTTCCAGCATCCATGAGGGCAGTTGAAGTGCTTAGACTTAGGTTGGACATGAAAGAATCCAAGGGCATCCATTGCATCCTGGGTCATCATCAGTCTTGCCTTGCCACTGGACTTGGATGCTTCTAGAAAGGAGAGTGAGATTGACTTGACTTTATGCAACTCTACCTCACTTAAATCCAATTCACTGAAAAATCAACGCACAGCCTGTGATGTAGATTTTCTTCAGAATGAAGATTAACAATAACTATCAATATAACACTAAAAAAAAAAAAAAATCACTTAATCTCTATGGACCCCGGTATCTTCAACTATAAAATGAGGGAGTTGGACGAGATGATTTCTTAAGTCACCTCTATCTTTAAATCTGTGGTGCAACGCCTCCTTGATTATTGATTGCTGACTTTGGCTCAACTGAATTAGACTTGGGACTTAACTGGACTCCTTAGATGAGATGCAAGATTGAGAAAGTATGCGTAGAAGTTTTTAAAAATAACTAGAGTATTTAGCTTCATATTAGTCAATAATGATAAAACAGTCAAAAAAGCTAACAAAATCTTAGGCTGTAACAAGAAAAAGGCAGAATGCCCAGGTCTAAGGAGGTAATGGAGTTGCTGGTCTCTCCACTAATCAAAGCACATCTGGAATATTATGATCAACTGTGAACATTTAATTGTAGGAAGAACATTGCTAAGTCAAAGGAAGATGATGAGAATGAAAAATGGCCTTGAAATAACATCACAAAAGGATCGGCTAAAGAAAATGGAGATATTTAGCCAGAGAAAAGAAGACTTGAGAAAGACAGAAATGACTTCTAATTTTTGAAAGGCTATCAAGGTGAAAGAGAGAGGGAATCGAATATGAAGAATTCAGAGGAATTCTGGAGATTTGTGTGAACTGATACAGAGGAAATTCAGCAGAACCAGGAGAATGTTTCACACAACAACCTCTTTGAAATCATAAAATACTGCCATCTTTCAGCATAAGTAAGGATCAAAACTTCAAAGGACCAAAAGGCAGAGCATGCTGCCTCTCCTTCAGCAGAGAAAGGTAGTGTATTGTTCAGGGCAGAACAAGGTAAATATTTTCTTTTTTTTTTATTATTAAACCTTTTTATTTATGCATATGCATAATTTTCAACATTCACCCTTGCAAAACCTTGTATTCCAAATTTTTTTCTCTCCCTCTTCCCCCCACACCTAGACAGCAATTGATCTAATATAGCTTAAACATACAATTCTTCTAAACATATTTCCACAATTATCCTGTTGCACAAGAAAAATAAAATCAAAAAGGAAAAAATGAGAAAGAAAACAAAATGCAAACAAACGACAAAAAAGTGAAAACACTATGTTATGATCCACACTCAGTCCCAAAGCCCTCTGTCTGGTTGAAGATGGCTCTCTCCATCACAAAACCATTGGAACTGGCCTAAATCACAAGGTAAATATTTTCAAGCATGGCCAATGCATGGATTTGGTTTGACAGCCCTTATTTGTTATAAAGGAGGGCTCTGTTGAAGAGAGGCAATCCACGGAGGGAAATGAAGGAGGGCATTTACAAATTTTTTTAAGCATTAGATTTGTTCTCATGACTCAGGAACTGTGGAACAATGGGTGAAAATCACACAGACAATTTTATTGGATAGAAGGAAAAATTTCCTGGTGCTGAGAGAGTACAATACAATAATAGAGCTAGCACTGGCTTCAGGATTAGAAGGTTAGAGAATCTCTAACTTAACTGATAGGACATCATCACCTTTCCAGGGTTCAGTTTCTTCATCTGTAAAATGAGAGAATTAGAGTAGGTAGTCTCTAAGATCCCTTCCCAGTTCTAGAACTAAGATCCTATGGCTGCATGTGTCTAAGTATAGGAAATAGTGGACTTCCTCACAAGGGAAGCATCCAAGAAAAAAACCGGGTGAAAATTAGTCATGGATGTGATAGAGGAGAAGATAGTTCAGATACCTGTTAGACTAAACCATCCTGTCAAGTCTTTTCCAATTACAAGGTGCTGGGATTTTCATGGTGGTTAGGAAAGGGTCACTGGACAGCTCAGTTTAGAGACAGGGGGAGAGATAAAATGACCTTCAGAAGATCCTTTCATTCTCTGATTCTGGCTCTAATCAAGTCTTAGGGATTACTGGGTGCCTTTTACCCTCAGGGGCTGTAAAGTACTTGGCAGTTTGTGCTTTGCAAAGAACCACTTGACTGGGCGTCTGCCTCTCTAAAAATGGCTTTGTTTACGCTGTAGTTTGTGATTTAGAGAGGGGAGCTACCCAGCTGCTCCCTTTGGTTTCTAAATGGGCCCCTGATCTACTTTTAAGGTGCATTTGTCTTCCAGGCCCTGGGACTTTGAGGGCCAGGCTGGGGAGGGGAGGGAAAATCCCTCAGAAGCCTCTAGAACTAGATTTCTATAGTATCCCGGATGTTGGGCTTACCCCCAATTTATTTATTTTCTATTTGTTATTTCTCTAGTGTCTGTGGAATGCTCCTTTCTTGCCAGTTCTGCTGGAGCAGGAGGTGGAGGGAGGCAGCTGACAGTGCCCTGGATTCCTTAAAAGCTAAAAGCACCCACTGGATTTATTTGCTTGATTTCCTTCACTAGCACTAAAACCATGTGAGTTTTGTTGTTTTGTTTTGGAAGGGGGGGGGAGGGGAGACCGGTTTCAAATCAAAATCCTTCATCCTGCTGCAATGTGTCCTTAATTCAATTACTCATACTCAGCAGCCTCTGACTCTGACACATTCCAGATCTTAGTGATCAGAACCAGGAAGCTCATAGATCAGATAATGATTTTGCCTTTGGTATTCACTTGCTTTCCATCTCTTAACCTGTGACTCCAAGAAGCTGTAGCATGCACAGTGGCCACATCCTGGTAAAAAATAATTTCAACAGATGGACCAAACCAGGTTGAAGAGATACTCATCAGTGACTTAGAGGGATGCCCATCTCAAGCACATGAAGATTTTTAGCAGTAGAATGGGTAAAAGAAAACAAAGAAAGGAGGAAAGGGAAAGAAAGAAATAGAGAAGGTAGATAGTAAAAGAGTGGAATGGCTGGGGAAAGACAAAAAGAGGAGGGAAAAAACTAAGAGACATAGAAAAGAAAGACATGTTTGAGATTTAGAAGCTGAGCTCCTGTCATATTAGAGACACATAGATACAGCCAGAGAGAAACAAAGACAGATACACAGACACATTAAGACAGACGTTCACTAGAATCTCTCAGTAGAGGCAAGCATAAGTTCCACTTGGGGTCTTTCCAGTCCCCTCCCCATCCTTTGCTTTACCTGGCGAAAGCAGTGAATTTGTAATACTTTTTCAAGAGGTGGAGAAAACAATTTTCATTGGAATTGAGTTGGCAGAATAGTTAAGAGACCTCCAGTTCTGAAATATTTAGTGAATACTAGAGGAAGAGGGTTTAACAAATTCCTACCACTTTCCAGCTGTTAGACCTCATTACTGATCTGTCTCGTCTCCCATAAATACTTAGAGCCTCACTAAAAATTCCAGGAAAGATGGGTTATCTCTCACTGGACTGTTTCTAAATCAGCAATCAAGGCTATTAACTGTTTCAGGGATCTGAAACTTAGCTGGGGATAAGTTTCCTCTAGAGCACTTAGACATTACTAGGGGTTCAGTAAACCAAAGGCCCCTTTACACTCACAGCTGACAGGCATTGAGAAATAATACTAATAGCTGGCATTTTTTAAGTTTTTCAAAGCACTTTACATATCTCATTTGACCTTCACAATTATCCTGGGAGAGTAGGAGCTATTATTATTTCCATTTTACAGATGGGGAAACTGAGGCTGAGGAATTCAGTGATTTGTCCAGTAAGTGCTGAGGCAGAATTTTCAGAGGCTTAAATTTTTATTTTTGAAATGGGACTTGAGATCCAAGTAATACAACATAGTAGAAAAAGCTCTGGACTCAAGAGTCAGAAGAATATGGGTGTAAATCCTGTCTCTGATCCCGATTAGCTGTGTAACCCTGAACAAATAACTTAACTTCTATATGTCTCAATTTTCTCATCTATAAAATGGGAATAATAATGTCACCTACCCCATATAGGTTGTTGTGAAGATTCAATGAGATAATGCATAATACAATGACTATTTATGGAGTTTAAAAAAAAAAAAAAAAAAAAAAAAAAAACCTTAAGTACCCTTTTGCAAAACTTTCCTGGATCTTAGTTTCCCACCTGTAAAATTATTAATTTCTCTGACTGATCTGGAAAGTCCCTAGAGCTTTCATATTTAAAGACCTTAAAGCACTTTTATAAATAAAAGTTATTATCATTACAGACCATA
This sequence comes from Sminthopsis crassicaudata, assembly GCF_048593235.1. Taxonomy (NCBI): domain Eukaryota; kingdom Metazoa; phylum Chordata; class Mammalia; order Dasyuromorphia; family Dasyuridae; genus Sminthopsis; species Sminthopsis crassicaudata. The sequence continues at coordinate 41,797,434 of NC_133617.1, read as the reverse complement.
CTGGAGAAAGTGCTGACAGAATTAGGAAGACCTGAGTTCAAATGCTGCCTGCTCTGTTATAACTTGCTTATAACTAAACAAGAATCTTAATTTTTCTGACTCAGTTTCCTCATCTGTAAAATCAAGTTGTTTCAGTGTCAAAGGTGTCCTCCAGTGTAACGTGCTCTCCTGGCAGTTACAATTACTAGTCTGTCCTAGACCCACCAGAGTACCTTTGACCACTGTCCTTTGCATTGTGAGCTCTACCCGGCTCGCCTCCTCTGAGGCCTTCTAAGGTCTCTGGCCACAATCTCTTGAATCTATAGCTTAATAACCGGTAGCGCACTCAAGAACAACCACATGTAATCTTAAAAGCCTTTATTATACCTACTCACATAATGCCCTAACTGATGCCCTGACTTGTTGGTTCCCTGGTGAACACCTGGTCAGAAGACCCATGTGTTCACTACCAAAATCCTTACCTCTTTCGGCTACCCATCTTGGCTTGGCCACCCAGGCTAGGAGCCAGGGTGAACAGCAGGAGGTTAAAGAGGGCGGTTGCTGCCTGCAGTGGGCTTATATAGGGCCTGTGAGGTCACACACACAGCCAATCAGCGAGAGAGTCACCCATTACGAAGCTATCTCAATATGGCCAGGATCCCGCCCAAGGGCAGTCCTAATATCCACAGAAATTACTTCTGGGCCTCAATCCCGATGCACTGTGTCCGCCCATTTAAAGGGCCCTTAGAATTCCCTTTCTCTTGTTTTGCGGGAACCGCACATCTCACCAAGCTAAACTTTTAGCACCAGCTATAGTTCACTTGGTCCATGAGATGACAGAGTGTTATGCCCAAGGAGGTACAAAGCAGCAGATCAGTAAACAGAAGTATGACAATGAGAACCAGGCTCAACAGTGGCCCAAGTGTTCAACCCATTCATCAAAGTCATCCTCGAGGTAATAAGCCAAAGAGGTTGGATGCCAATGAGGTAGGATGTCAACACTGAGGTGGGAAGTCAACAAGGTAAAACATCACAATTCTAGTCAACAAATATCAGTAGGTAGGTTGTCACAATTCTAGTTACATTTATCACAGTTCTAGACCAATTCTAGTTTCTTACAATTTTCTGTTGCACTTTTCACACTCCTAGAACAATTCTAGCTTATCACAATTCTCAATTGCACTTGTCACAATCCTAGAACAATTCTAGTTTATCACAATTCTCAATTGCACTTTTCACAATTCTAGAACAATTCTAGCTTATCACAATTCTCAATTGCACTTTTCACAATCCTAGAACAATTCTAGCTTATCACAATTCTCAATTGCAGTTGTCACAATCCTAGAACAATTCTAGTTTATCACAATTCTCTATTGCACTTTTCACAATCCTAGAACAATTCTAGCTTATCACAATTCTCAATTGCACTTGTCACAATCCTAGAACAATTCTAGTTTATCACAATTCTCAATTGCACTTTTCACAATTCTAGAACAATTCTAGTTTCACAGGTGCACATAAGCAGTCATGTCCAGTAACATTGTCTCAATAACAATGGCAGGTGGGTGTGTTGGTTTTTCACCCACTAATTTAAAAGCATAGTCCTTCAATAGAAAGCATAGGGCAAAGCCTCTTCCCAGGCCACCATATGGCAAGTGGCCACGGGAGAAGCAAGCAGGCCCATTGTCCATTTACAGTCTTTATATTGCGTATCACCCAAAACAGTCCATTTCAGCTGCAACATTGGAACTGTGTCTGGTGTCTCTGGTGTCACGGTCAGGAGGGGCATCGCTGCCATCAGCGTCTGAAGGGCTGCGGACATCTGGCTGGTCTCTCTGGACTGTTGTCTGGTCCTTCTCTTGGATCCCCAGGTTACAAATGTCTCTGGTGGGGATGAACTCTGCTGCTGGATCTGCACCTAGGAAGGAATGTCCCCAGGGCCCAACTTGGGCCTTTCCAAATGCCATCCAGGCCTTTCCACATCACAGTGGAAACAAAGTTGTTGTCAAAAAGATTAACAAGTCAGACAAAAGTCAGTCTGTCACTTAGCTGCACTTTCTGTGTGTGCCCGAAGTGCATTGCTAAGGTAAAATGCAAAGAATTTAAAAATGTAAAACCAAAATAATTTAAAAGTGTAAAACCGAAATAGATTAAAAATATAAAACCAAAATAACTTTAAAATGTAAAATCAAAATACTTTGAAGATGTAAAATCAAAAATGTTTTAAAATATAAAATCAAAATTTAAAAATTGTAAGCAATCACATATCCCAAAATTCCCTTCTCTTGTTTAGAAGAGAAGATCTTGGGGATAGTCTGTGCAGTAATGACTTTACTAACACTCGGCTATATCCCTGAATTATTTTGCCTAAAAATCAAAAGTTTGAGTTTCTGATACCGAATTGTACTCCAGGAGTGTGAATCAATAAATCTGATATTACTTTTCCTCCTGGGTCAAAGATCACACACTGTCTATTTATTCTAGTGATTAAAACAACAATTTTCCAACCCATTCTAGACATAAACACTGTTTTATAAGTACCCGTAGGGGGTTGGGAAATCAAGCTCACCTGTGGAAGTGGAAAATCCAACTCTCCAAAGACGATCCTAGCAGTTTTACAAGTATAAAACTCCACTCTCTCTAACTGCAAGGCCTTATCCCTGTAAGGTTTCTTAGAAATTAACTGAACTGTATTTTTAAAACTTTTCTGATTATACTCAATACCCCACAATTCCTTTTTGCCTTGGGGCATAAAGCCTACTCCTGTCTTTTGAAATGAAGACACAGGAGTTTTGAATGGATTAATGGGCAGTGCTGATGGTATTATCGCCCTTCCTTTTCCTCCTCCCCCTTCTCCCTTGGCCCAAGAAGGTGAGGCAGAGGGAAGAATTGGAAAATTCCCCAAAGGCTGATTTAAAATCAAACCTGAGCTTTGCACATAAAAAGAACTAAACTTCTCAGTGAAAGAGTAATCAATAAATTCCTTAAAACAACAATGCAGGAGGTAAACCAACAAAATGCTAAGAAGAATTTCTACAACTGAAGTCCATGTGGTTCGTTTATTTCCTTCCTTAATTTCAGCCACTGGTTTGAACTCTTCCTGTTCTATCTGTAGTAACCTAGCTTTTTCTTCTTTCTCTATCTCCATCTGTAGTTTAACCTGCAATTCCAGCAACTCTTGCTGTGGCATTTTATACTCTATGCTGTCATACATACGCATTAGCTCTAGGTTGCTCCCTCTCCGAGCTGTATTTACTGGGTGTGGGGATAGCCTTCTGGGAGCTTGATTACAAGCTTCCTGCTGTTCTTCAGTGGTGATCTTTGTTAAAAGATCTTCCATCTGGCTCTTTAACCTCTTGATATAAGCATTATGTTCAGCTGTGTCCTTGAGTCTGATCCCAGATTTAACTGGGTCCATATTGCTTCTCTGTCTTCCCTCTTAAGTGGCGTTTCTACCGGATCTTTCAGAATCTTAATTCTGAATATTAAATATTTTCAAAACCTGATAATTCCTGATGCGTCCACGTTGAGCGCCATTTGTAACGTGCTCTCCTGGCAGTTACAATTACTAGTCTGTCCTAGACCCACCAGAGTACCTTTGACCACTGTCCTTTGCATTGTGAGCTCTACCCGGCTCGCCTCCTCTGAGGCCTTCTAAGGTCTCTGGCCACAATCTCTTGAATCTATAGCTTAATAACCGGTAGCGCACTCAAGAACAACCACATGTAATCTTAAAAGCCTTTATTATACCTACTCACATAATGCCCTAACTGATGCCCTGACTTGTTGGTTCCCTGGTGAACACCTGGTCAGAAGACCCATGTGTTCACTACCAAAATCCTTACCTCTTTCGGCTACCCATCTTGGCTTGGCCACCCAGGCTAGGAGCCAGGGTGAACAGCAGGAGGTTAAAGAGGGCGGTTGCTGCCTGCAGTGGGCTTATATAGGGCCTGTGAGGTCACACACACAGCCAATCAGCGAGAGAGTCACCCATTACGAAGCTATCTCAATATGGCCAGGATCCCGCCCAAGGGCAGTCCTAATATCCACAGAAATTACTTCTGGGCCTCAATCCCGATGCACTGTGTCCGCCCATTTAAAGGGCCCTTACACTCCAGCTCTAGAGCTAGGATTGACTAAACGGTAAAATGTCAAACAAGCATCCCACAACATTTCAGTGTCATAAATCTGATAAAAAACATAATTGGGAAATATTTAACAAAATAAATTTTAAAATAACAAAACATAGATACTACTAATTTGTGGATTTCTAAGTCAAGCTATAGATATCTTTTTGTGGAGTTTAGTGATTTTATTTCTGTCTGAGTTTGGTACCAATGGTTTAAAGCATTTTGTCAATAATGTATCTTTAAATGCTAGTTATTATTATTAGAAGAGCTGGGGAAATAAATGTAAGTTCAAATTCTGATGCTAAGGCAAACCTCTAATGACCTAAAACAATTCCCTAGGACTTGTCTCAGAAATCTTAATTGAGACTTGTGCTTTTTGATTTTTAGACAGTTACCCAGTAGAAATAGATTCCTTACCCAGAGGAAATCACGGGTTCTTGTAATCTTAAGTATTTTATTTTATGTATTATATATCATGTATTTATTTTATTTATGTATTCAAAACCCTTACTTCTGAGAAGGAATCCCAAAGCTTCACTACACTGACAAAAGAATCCAGCATACAGAAAAGGTTTAGTTTCCCTACTTTAGAAATTGGTCAATCAATAAACATTTGTTGAGCTTACCGTCTAATATAAGAGACAACCCAACAAAAATGTACAAACAAGTTATAAATAGGAATATGTAGGAAATAATGATATCATTAAAAGTTTCCTAAGAATTAGAGCTACCCTAAAATGGAATGGACTGCCTTGGGAGCTAGTTCCCCTACACCAGAGGTCTTCAAATAAACAGCTGGATGACTACTTATCAGATATGATATGGTAAAGATTCTTTTTTTTGGACTAAATAACCATCAAATTCCCTTCCCACTTTCAGATTCAGTGGTTATAAAGATCACTTTTAAAGTCTATTTCACACATGGAAAAACTTATTATTTTTATATCCCCACCCACTAGAATGTAAGCTCCTTGAGGCCAGGGAGAGAATTCTAATTTTGTCTTTGTAAATGTAATACCTTGCTTAATTAAGATCTATTATAGTGAAGTAACTTGAAGGGGCAGCTAGGTGGTGCAGTGGACAGAGCACTAGTCCTGAAGTCAGGAGGATCTGAGTTCAAATTTGAACTCAGACACTTAACGCTTCCTAGCTGTATGACCTTGGGCAAGTCACTTAACTCCAATTGCCTCAGCAAAAAAGAAAAGAAATAAGTTTAACTGAATCATGGCTGTTTCTGAAAGGTCATAATTTTAACCTTGTCCTGAACAAACTCCTTTATGAGTTACTTTAAGCCAATTAGCAATATTCATTTAAAGGTGGTGTGGCTATGCATTTTCCCAGGCTATCAGCTAATTAGGTTAGCAGGAACAATGTCAGGAATGGCCTTATTCTCCATTTTTTCCTGGGAAATGTGCCCAGAGGCCATTAGACAGTGACTCCATTCAATAAATACCATAAATACAGTAAATAATATAGTTTTAAAGTTTTTTTTTAAATCAATGATGCCGAGCTAGTAAACAACCCTATCCTTCCAGAGTACATTCATTTAGGTCCAATTCACATTCTATGTGATTAATAGCCGATGAGGTACTCAAACATGGTGGCTGCCCTTTCAAGAATGGCCATCAAAGTTCAGTTAGTTAGCATTTGTCCCCTTGGCATATATTCTGGGACAGGAAGGGCTCAGATCAGTGAATAAATTGGTAATTTTAAGAAGATTTTCACAAAAAAGTTTGGGGAGTAAGTAAAATGGGGCTTAGAAGGACTAAGTCTGGGAAGGCTAGGATTGAACTGGAAAAGAAGAGATAAAAGAAAACATTGTGGTACAGTGGTTAGAGAGCTGAACTACTTAACCTCAAACACTAACTATGTGTTCCTGGGAAGAGCACTTATATGCTCTCTACCTCAATTTCCTCATTGGTAAAATATGGATAATAATAATGATGTGTTGTGAAGATAAAATGAGATAATATTTATAAAGCTAGATTGTTGTGAGAATAAAATGCAAAAATATCTATAAATCATTTTGCAGACTTTACAAAACTTTACAAATGCTAGCTATTATTATTCTTAAAAGAATTACACAAATGAACAGAACCAGCTATACCCAGAGAAAGAACACTGGGAAATGAGTATGGACCACAATATAACATTTCCACTCTTTCTGTCATTGTTTGCTTGCATTTTTGTTTTTTCTTCTCAAGTTATTTTTACCTTCTTTCTAAATCCGATCCTTTCTGTGCAACAAGATAACTGTATAAATATGTATACATATATTGGATTTAACATATTTAACATGTATGGGACTACCTGCCCACTAGGGGAGGGAATGGAGGGAAGGAGGGGAAAAGGTTTTGCAAGGGTCAATGTTGAAAAATTACCCATACATATGTTTTGTATATAAAAAGCTATAATTTTTTTTTTTAATTACACAAATTCAAAGTTGTAAGGCATCTACCTGGGAGGCCATCTAGTTCAACCTATGACCAAACAGGAATCTCTCCAGCATCACAAACATAGATGCAGGTCTGAAAGGGTTCTTAGAAGTCACCATACAACCACCTTCATTTTTACTGAAGAGGAAACAAAAGGGCCAAAAAGGGAAAGTGACAAGTAGTGGTCATCAAGCTTTGGCTTTAAGAACTCTAATAAAAGAGATTCAATTACTTCAAATTACAGCCAATTGTACTTTGGAGAAGGAAAGAATCAGTGTTACTGCAGCTCAAAGATTGTTATTGCCCCAATATTTACCCTTCCTGGGACTTTAGGGAATACAGTCAGTTCCTCCCTCCCTCCTTCCTTTGAAGAGAAAAATAGTACCAAAGCCGGGGAACTGATGAAAGGAAGAACCATGGAAATGGAAACTTAACAAAACCTGAAGTAGCCACAGAAGAGGAATCAATGTTAATGAAGTCATATTTCTTCCTGGTAGAAGAGAAAACATGGGAGATATTGTAGGAAGGAGTAGAGGGAGTGGGAATAAAAGGGAGGGGCAATGGGGATGGGAACCAGGCATTCTAACAATAACAAAGAAAGGGACTTTGCTTTAGTTCTCTCTTCACAGGGATGGGCACCTTTGCACTCTGAACTCATGAATAGCCCTCTTCAATCACAGAGACAGCTCGTGTTCTTAGTGAGCTGATGTTATCTAAAATGATAAGACATTAATGTACAAGCTGCTTTCCCATTTTCCATATCCATACTCTATCAATTCTCTCTGTTTTTGTTTTTTTCTCAGTCTCTTTGTGTCTCTCTGAATTCTGTCTTTTTAAATCTTTGATTCCCTTTCCCTCCTTCCTTCCCTTACTCCCTCCTTTCCTCCCTCTCTCCTTCCCTCTTTTTTCCTTCCTTCCCTCTTTCTCTCTCTCCTCTATCCCTCCTTCTCATGTGTTGTGTAATTATCCATCTTTCCCTTCTCCCTCTCACTCACACAAGCACAGACACGCACTTTGCTTAGGGATTTTTTTTTTCATCTATGGCCAGTCCAAGATTTTAGTCCTGAATGAGTCTTTCAAATTGATTTTTTTTTCTCTCTCTTTAACTTAAGGGGAAGCTTGTAGTAGTCAGCCTCTGCTGACTCCTTTTGATGCTAATTCCTTGTTTTCTGGGTTGGAGGGAGACGGCTTCCCTATCTGTTTTGGCAGGATGAATAAGGTCAGTTACCTTGGGTAAAACCAGGACAACTTCCATCTTGTAGAGAGAAGTGGAGGAGCCAGTGGAACTTGCCAAGAATTTTGAGTCCACATTGGGATAAAGAACAAAATCAGTGTGAGATAAAACTGTTAAGCCATTTCACTAGAGGAATGGGGTTTTAAAACAAGGGCTTCTCAGCTTCCATCTCTAGTTACTGTGTATCTATTTTGTATAAATCTATAGAAATAGCTATCCCTTCTCCATCACCATCTTCCATATCACTATTTCAATATATTGTAGGTGAAGGTAAGAAATTAAATGGGACTTGGAGGTGGGGGGAAGGGGCTTGCAAAAGGACAGCTGATGACACGGAACCTATGAGCAAAAACTTGATCCAATTTTTACAATAAGATACTGTAACACCCCATTAAATAAAAAGGGAAAGTTCAAACTTCTCTGGTGTTCAGGGAAAACCAAAAAAAAAAAATTCTGCAAATTATTTACATTTCAAGGACACTACTTCCCTAATCTAGGGGATGTGGAAGGAACAACTATATATGCTCATAGAATGTAAGCTCCTTGAAAGAAGTGACTGCTTCTTTTGGGTCTTTTATCCCCAGCACTTATCACAGGGGCTGGTGTATAACCGGAACTTGATAAATGTTTATTGACTTGATTGGTTAATGTATAAAGAAAACATAAAATAAGAAAGACAAAAAAGGTATAAAATTTTACCAAGAATACCAGGAAGATTGATATAAGATGAGTGGCTACTACACCGACAAAATGGTTAAAAATTATAAAACAATCTTTTCAAATATGTAAAGTTGGAAGAGGGCTATTCTTTGGAGAGATACGTGATAGCAGAAGGGCAGGTAGAGGGTAAAGTGGATAAAATACCAGCCTTGGAGTCAGAAAGTCCTGAAGTTAAATCTAGCCTCAGACACAGGTTTAAACTGTTTGCCTCAGTTTACTCATCTGTAAAATGAGCTGGAAAAGGAAATGGCAAACTACTCTAGGACTTTGCCAAGAAAATGGGCTCTAAAAGAGTTGGACACAACTCAACAACAACAACAAATAAGAGAAAAAAAGAGAAGTGGATCACAAAGTGAAGGATAGAATAACCAATGGATCTGTTGTATGTTCTACAGACATCCAAGCAACCCAAGAGAACAAGAGGAAAGCCCAAAAATATTAGCATATTCCGAAGCTCAGTTACAGGAGGAAATCCATAGGGATCACACAGGATGGGCAGGTATAGATGGATTGCATTTTGTATCACATGAGAGTACCCACACCACAAGGATCAAAATATGGGAAGATAAAATAGAAAAGGATTTCTAGCTTTCTAGTCAAATTTCCTGAGATAGTGCATAAGTAAATACACCAAGAAATTGCAAGCAAGCAGAAACTAAAGCTGGGAAGGGGAACGAGAAAAGAATAAGGTTGATTTTCTGTGCAAGGTCACTCTGAATGAGAATGATTTTCAAATAGCATTAGCATAGACCCAGCATTGTGAAGGCCAGTGCTATAAAGATAGTCATAAGAAGAAAAAGTGTTGTTGAATTATTTTAAGGGTGTCAGACTCTCTTTGACCTTATTTGGGAGTTTTCTTGGCAGAGATAGTAGAGTGGTTTGTCATTTCCTTCTCCAGTTCATTTTACAGTTGAGGAAACTGAGTCAAACAGGGTTAAGTGACTTGCCCAGGGGTCACACGGCTAGTAAATATCTGAGGTTGGATTTAAACTCAGGAAAATGAGTCTTTCTGATTCTAAGCCCATAACTCTATTCAGTGTGCCACTTAGCTAGGGTGTATCCTTAAAAATAGATACCACCCTGTGAAATGGGTTGTCAATATCAACATATGGTACCATCAGGAATTTTTACAATGAATTACTCTCAGGAAGTTAGCCAATTATATTGATATGAATCAAAGAATTCCAGAGCTGAGATTCCAAATTAGTCTTTCTCTATTCATTGGTCTTTGATGTTCTAGTCAAATTGGCTCGCTACACTGGTTTTCTTTGGGGAAAAAATAACTTATAAAATAAGCCCTACAATTGTTTATATCTTAAACTTTTAATAGTCTTCATTTTGCAACTATCACTTCCTTACATAAGTTGCATTGAGTTCACAAGATTTTGACATAACATTTTTAAGCTTCATCATAAAACCATCCTTTTGGACATTAAGTATACCTTTGATAAGAAGACCATTTTTTCAAGTCTAACCTTGATTGTAACACACTTCAGTCAGTATTTCATTTGTTTGGGGATTTATGTAAATCTAGAACAATTCTATTTGTCAATAAATCAATATATGAATCATTATGCATCATTCCCTCAATGGGGACAAAACTTAAATTAGATTGACTCATTGGAACTTAAAAATTTCCAAAACTGGGGCAGCTAGATGGCACAGTGGATAGAGCACTGACCCTGAAGTCAGGAGGACCAGATTTCAAATCCAGTCTCAGACACTTAATACTTCCTAGCCATCTGACCTGGGCAAGTCACTTAACCCCAATTGCCTCAGCCAAAAAATAAATAAATTGCCAAAACATTGCAGAGTTAGTGGTGGATACAGCCTGATGGAGATACTTCTATTGGTTTTGGTATAGCCTTAAGTTAAAAAGTGATTTTCAACAGTAAAAAACATTGTTTTCTAATTTTAAATTTTATATTATAAATACTTTATATTTATTTAAATATATTATAAATATTTAAATTAAATTAATTATAAAATTAAATTAAATATAAATATATTATAAATATTTAAAGTATTTATATCATAAATACTTTAAACTTTATATTATCCTACCTAGGACAAGCATTATTTTCTTCAAATCTGTTTTTAGCTGCTCTTTTTGTGGTTGTTTTACTGATCTATTTGATTTTCTTCCAACTTCAAGAAGTGACTATAGTGCTCTATAGAGGAATCAATAACAATCCTTCCAGCAAAGAATTCCTATAAATTTTTAAGCATTTTGCTTTAAGTCTTTTGCTTATTTTCTGAGGACTAATTAGGCTATTTTACAGCAATATTTTTTCAGCTTTTACAATGTTTGTTTTTTTTAAATTTTCTCCAGCATTTTACTTTAAATTTTACTGGGAATGACCCTATTTTAATATAGACATGATTGATCCTTGAGACATTTGCCTTATCAAAGCTAAAGCAATATCTGTAATAGCCATTGAAGAGTACATTTTGAGAACTCTAACTTTTGCATTTCTATAAAGTAATATCCATTTTTTTAAAACGGGTTTAAAAACACTAAGAAAGAAAACAATGAAACACACAGGTATTTTCTGAGATCCATATCTCTCAAGTTGACAGAGAATGAACTAAAAGATAGTGGGGAGAAGCTCAATCCAGGATAATCTGATGAAAGTCAGATGATGTGGGCTACTAGGAAATGCACAATCATTATCAAAAAATGAAACCATATCAAGATCACTGCTTTTCTCAAGTAATTCTCACATAGCTGTGGTCTATATGTGACATTTCATCTGCCACCTTTGTGTCTTTGACAAAGGGATTCCCCATAACTGGAGTGAATTCTGGACTTGTCTCTGCCTTATAGGACATTCAGCTTCCTTCAAAAGACAATGTTATTGCCACCTCCTACTGATATTTCCTTATCCCCTCAAGTATTAGTACCCACTCCTTCTTTTAAATTACTTTGCTTTAATTATTATATATTTTGTATTCATTTGCTTTGGCATTTGTTCTATCACACACCCCCAAAGCAAGTAAACTCCTTGAAGGCAAGACTAATTTGTTTTTCTCTTTCTATTCCTCTAACACAGAAACTAGCATGTATTAGGTGCTTTATAAATGTTTCTCAGAATGAATTAAATATGTAGATAACTTGATCTGTAGAAGGAAAGACTCTGGAGAATTCAAGAGTCCAGATTTTGCTGTTACTTTTTTTTTTAAGTTCAAGAAGCACTTTCTGGATTATTTAATGATTTCATTAATAAGGCCAGAATATATATTAATAAAAGGAGATTTCATTTAGCCATGTCCCTCTTAGACCAAAGATCTCTCATGTCAATGGAGTCAATGTTTATATCCCTTAGAAGAGCAGATATTCCTTAGGGTGGCCATTAACCCTGATTAGTTAACAATTAATGAGAGAATAAAGATTACAATGAGGAGATGGGCTATATTCCAATGAGAGTCTTGATTCATAACTTGGATCATTCAAGTCTTGGTCAAAGAGACTTGCAGATTTTTGTATCATCTGTCTGACAAAAGGAAGAAACAAACTTTCCCTAGACCTATCTGAGCAAACACAGAAGAAATCTATCCATTAACCTTAAGTTAGAATTTCTTTTACAAGCTGATTAGGTTTCAGCCTAGGTAAGTCTTTTAGAAAGTGTTCCCACACTGGTTGATTTCTGGATGAGGAAGTGAAAAGGAGAAATGGCCCTAATTCAATAATAATTAATAATACAAGAGAGAAATAATCATTTCTTTCATTACAATGGAAAGAACACTGGCTATGGAGCCAAAGGTCTTGGGCCTAAATACTATTTCTATCATTTGCTACCCATATGACTTAGCTAAATTATTTAATCTCTTGGCCTCAGTTTCCCCTTCCCCTACCACATCCATACCTCCCATAAAATGAGAGATCTGAATTTAGACAATTGCTAAAATTCCTTGCAGTTTCAAATCAATATTTCCACTTGCTCAGATAATGTACCCCAACTGTTGAACTGGGTAAATTGAGGCATATTTATTTATGTATGTATGTAGGCTTCAAACCTTTTCTCCTCTGATATATCCCATATTTGGTTAAGTTTGGCTCAGAAACTCTTAAAGGCTGTGCCATGGGTGAACATGCTCTTAATCAAGCTGGAAAGACTTCAGATATAGAATGAGAGACAGCCTGGTTATCTGGCTCTGGATAACCAACCTAGCTATGTCCAGAGATGCTTATCCCTAAAATAATTTTTTTCAGCTTCAACAACTTATGAAACATTCTACTAAAACAGAGAAACTGTGATCTGCATTTGGAGAAGAGGGTACCCTCAACTGGTGAGATCATAGATCTTGACATTTGGAAGAGGAAAAGGTTGATGAGCTGTCTTAATTTGATAAATGAGATTGACTCTTCAGTGCCCCTCACTGAGTGCTTAATTTTCTATCTATTCATTTTTCATGATTTAGGTTGTTGCTATTTGGCTTGCTTTTTTCCTTTCTGGCTTTTGGTTATTCACCCAAAGAGCCCCTCTGGGAGATTCTTGACTGAGAGGGATTTACTGCCCCCTTAACTCGCACCATATTTTAAGGCATCTTTTGTTTCTTTTGGGCCCCCCAGAAAGAAAGAAGCTATTCTCCCAGTCTGGAGACTTTGCAAATGATAGATGAAAGAATTCCATGTATTTTGAAAGCCTTTTGTCCTATTTTTAGCTCTTTACTTAGCATGAGGTTCCTTAGATCCTCTGAATAGCAGCTTAAGAGAAAATTCTGAGAGTTCCAGTTGATGTGATGATTTTTTTACTTTAAGAAATAAGGCTAGGGTGCTATACCAATCAGACTTCCAAGAAACTATTTTAATAACCTAGAAAAGATAACAACAGAATTCATATGGAACAACAAAAGGTCGAGAATTTCAAGGGAAGTAATGAAAAAAAATTAAGTGAAGGTGGTCTAGCTGTACCTGATCTAGAACTGTATTATAAAGCAACAGTCACAAAAACCATTTGGTATTGGCTAAGAAATAGACTAGTTGATCAGTGGCATAGGTTAGGTTCACAGGGCAAGATAGTGAATAAAAATAGCAATCTAGTGTTTGACAAACCCAAAGATCCCAAATTTTGGGATAAGAATTCACTTTTTGACAAAAACTGCTGGGAAAACTGGAAATTAGTATGGCAGAAACTAGGCATGGACCCACATTTAACACCACATACTAAGATTAGATCAAAATGGGTCCAAGATTTAGGCATAAAGAACGAAATCATAAATAAATTGGAGGAACAGGGGATGGTTTACCTCTCAGACTTGTGGAGGAGGAAGGAGTTTGTGTCCAAGGGAGAACTAGAGACCATTATTGATCACAAAATAGAAAATTTTGATTACACCAAATTAAAAAGTTTCTGCACAAACAAAACTAATGCAAACAAGATTAGAAGGGAAGTAACAAATTGGGAAAACATTTTTACAGTCAAATGTTCTGATAAAGGCCTCATCTCCAAAATATACAGAGAATTGACTTTAATTTATAAGAAATCAAGCCATTCTCCAATTGATAAATGGTCAAAGGATATGAACAGAAAATTTTCAGATGATGAAATTGAAACTATTTCCACTCATATGAAAGAGTGTTCTAAATCACTATTGATCAGAGAAATGCAAATTAAGACAACTCTGAGATACCACTACACACCTGTCAGATTGGCTAAGATGACAGAAACTAATAATGATGAATATTGGAGGGGATGTGGGAAAACTGGGACACTGATGCATTGTTGGTGGAGTTGTGAAAGAATCCGGCCATTCTGGAGAGCAATCTGGAATTATGCCCCAAAAGTTATCAAACTGTGTATACCCTTTGACCCAGAAGTACCACTACTGGGCTTATATCCCAAGGAAATACTAAAGAAGGGAAAGGGACCTGTATGTGCCAAAATGTTTGTGGCAGCCCTTTTCATAGTGGCTAGAAGCTGGAAGATGAATGGATGTCCATCAATTGGAGAATGGTTGGGTAAATTATGGTATATGAATGTTATGGAATATTATTGTTCTGTAAGAAATGACCAGCAGGAGGAATACAGAGAGGCTTGGAGAGACTTACATCAACTGATGCTGAGTGAAATGAGCAGAACCAGGAGATCATTATACACTTCAACAATGATACTGTACGAGGATGTATTCTGATGGAAGTGGATATCTTCAACATAGAGAAGAGCTAATCCAATTCCAATTGATTAATGATGGACAGAATCAGCTACATCCAGAAAAGGAACACTGGGAAATGAGTGTAAACTGTTATTTCTACCTTCTGAATCCAATTCTTCCTGTGCAACAAGAAATTCAGTTCTACACACATATATTGTATCTAGAATATATTGTAATATATTTAACATGTATAAGACTGCCTGCCATCTGGGGAGGGGGTTGGGGAGGAAGGGAAAAAATCTGAACAGAAGTAAGTGCAAGGGATAATGTTATAAAAAATTACCCATGCATATGTACTGTCAAAAAAAAGTTATAATTATAAAATAAAATAAAAATTAAATAAAAAAAGAAAGAAATAAGGCTAGGGCAGCTAGGTAGTGCAGTGGATAGAGACCAGCCTTGTAGTGAGGAGAACCTGAGTTCAAATCAGATCTCAGGCACTTAACACTTCCAGTCTTCATGACCTGGGCAAGTCACTTAACCCCAATTCTCAGGCAAGAAAGAAGAAAAGAAAAGAAAGAAAGAAAGAAGAAAGAAAGAAAGAAAGAAAGAAAGAAAGAAAGAAAGAAAGAAAGAAAGAAAGAAAGAAAGAAAGAAAGAAAGAAAGAAAGAAAGAAAGAAAGAAGAAAGGAAGGAAGGAAGGAAGGAAGAAGGAAGGAAGGAAGGAAGGAAGGAAGAGGAAGGAAGGAAGGAAGGAAGGAAGAGAAGGAAGGAAGGAAGGAAGGAAAGGAAGAAATTAGGCTGCTTAGGAAATTGTAGGCCCCATCATTCTTGTTGCTCTAATAGAACTTGGAGGAAAACTTAGTTCACAAGTATTCATTGCATTCATTGAGCATCTTACAATGTACTCAGCCTTGTGCCAGGCTCTTGGCGGATACAGTGGTTTAAAATTCTTATTTTAAGGAGTTTCATTGAAGTGACCAAACACTCAAAGTAATAAAAATAAAATAAAATTAAAGCCAATATAATAAGAACAGACAGTTCTACATACTTTAGGGTTTACAAAGCACATTGCAGCATGCTATTTGATTTGAGCCTCATAACCATCCTGCTAGGTGGGTGTTATGCTTATTCCCATTTTGCAGATGAAGAAAATGAAACAGAAATAAGGTGAATGAAGGAGATTGGAACTCTAATCTTTATTCCAAGTCCCATTCTCTATCCATTGTGGCACACTGCCTCTTGACATGATTAAATACTAGATTTGTTATTTCAGGATTGTAGGAATTCATGGGAGATATGATAGAGGTAAAGTAATTAGGGAAGTTTTTTAGAGTGTTACTTAGAGTCTTAAAGAAGTACTGGGCCACTGAGACAAGTTTAAGGTCTGACAATTAGCATGGTAACAGACGCCAGATCCCAGTCTCATCTTCCTGATTTCTGAACCAACTCTCTATTCATTCTATCATACAGTATTTCTTCTATTCTGTTTAACCGTTTTTATTTGTTACAAGGGAGAGGATCACTGGGTTGGAATTATATATATCAATGAATGTGATATAAAATATAACTTTCCTTTTTAAATTATTATCTATTTTAGGTTATTTTTATATATTCATTTTTTACATATTTCCATGTGAGTCATGTTAGGAGAAAAAAAAATCAGAACAAAAGGGAAAAACCATGAGGAAGAAAAAAAGCTAAAGTTTAAAAAAAAAGATGAAAATAGTATGTTTTGATCCACATTCAGTCTCCTTAGTTCTCTATCTGGATATAGATGACATTCTCCATCCAAAGTTTATTGGAATTTTCTTGGATCATTGAATTGCTGAAAAGAACCAAGTTTATCACAGTTGATCATCACCATTATTGTTGTTTTGCACAATGTTTTCCTGATTTTGCCTGCTTCACTCAGCATCAGTTCATATAAATCTTTCCAGGCCATTCTGAAATCAACCTTTTCATCATTTTTAATAGAACAATAATATCCCATTACTTTCATATACCATTCCCCAATTAATGGGCATCCATTCCTTTTCTAATTCCTTGCCACCACCAAAAGACTGCTACAAACATTTTTGCACATGTGGGTCCCTTTCCCTTTTTTATGATCTCTGGAATACAGACATAGTAATGTACTACTGGATCAAAGGCTTTGTACAATTTTATAGCTCTTTTGGCATAGTTCTAAATTGCTCTCTAGAATATTGGATCTATTTACCACTCCACCAACAATGCATAAAATAAGACTTTACAAGCCAAAAAACCTCTTATTCTCTCCTTGTGCCAGGCACTGTGCTAAAAATATATAAGACAAGCAATGAACATCTCCAGAATTCTCCATCTCAAGGGAGACAACATACAAATAACTATGTACAAACAAGATATAAATGTATATTTATATGTGTGTTCGTGTGTGTATATTATACATACATATGTATATATGATTACTTGGAAATAATCAACAGAGAAAAAATACTAAGAGAAAGGCAAACTGGGAAAGATTTCTTGTTCAAGAAAGGACTTTATTGGAAAGTTAAAGGAAGCCAGGGAAAACAAAAGATAGAAACAAGGAGGGAGAGAGTTTCAGACATGGAAGACAACCAGTGGGATTGCTCAGAATAAGGACATATGTCTTATAAGCAAAGATGCTACTATCACCAGATCATAGAGTATGTGAAGGGCAATAAGGAGAGAGCCAGGAAAATAGGAAGATTTTGGAAGTAATAGGGAACCAATGGAGCTTATTGAGGTGTTGGGTATTGGGGGAGTGGAGCTGGGGAGGATAATCTATGCTTAGGAACAAATTATCAATTAAATGGAGAATGGGCTGGAGAGGGGAGACTAGCTACTAGGAGACCAACCAGAATGTATAGTCTCTTCTACTGGAATATACACTCCTTAAAGACAGAGGCAGTCAAGGTGCTTATATTTGCATTTCACCAGCATGGCTTATTGCTTGGCATATAGAAGGGCTTAATAATTTTCTCTAATTCATTAATAGGATGGGTTTGTTATGATTGCCGTTTTTTAGTCTTTTCTGACTTTTCATGGTACCATTGGCAGTTTTCTTGTCAAAGATACTAGAATGGCTTGCCATTTCCTTCCCCAACTCATTTTACAAATAAGGAAACAGACTACTAGAGTTAAGTGACTTAAAAGTGACCCAGAATCACATAGGTAATGTCTGAGACCATTTATGAACTCATGAAGATGAGTCTTTCTGACTCTAAGCCAGGTACTCTATCCATTGTGTCATGTAGCTGCCCCTTATTTTGTTTAGCTTCAAGTATATACCATAGGAAAACAAAACAAAATAGATGCCTTCACATAGATGTTATACCATTTGCACCCTGGTATTAAATTTAACTTGCAGCTGAATAATTTCACAGTATCTCAGAGTTGAAAGTGATGTCAACAGCCATCTACTCCAACTGGGACCTGACCAAATGGGCATCCAGTCTCAGTTGGAAGACTTCTAATGAAGAGAATCCCTCTGCCTCTTTAAACAGCTTGTTCCATTTGGGAAAGCTCTAATTTTTAGGAAATTATTTCCTAATATCAAGGCTAAATTTGCTTCTTTATAACTTTCACCTATTGCCACTGGTTCTATCCTCTGGGGCCAAGAAGAACACATCTAACCCCTCTTCTACATCACAGCTCTTCAAATATTTAAAAATTGCACCCACACACAGAGTCTTGCTGAAGTAGAAATAAGTAGGGAAAGGGTGATTATTCCATCTTAGAATTAGTGACAGAACAGAAAAGGAAAATTGGCATAGATTAGTATCCTCCCTTGATTTGTAATTTTCAAAGGGGGGAGGGAATGGAATGAGCAATTGTGAAATGCCTATTATATGCCAGGCATCATGTTAAACACTTTTACAAATATGATCTCATTCAATCCTCACCATAAAGAGTTTTGGGAAAGGACAGATAGACTCCCACAGCCTAAAATTCTGCAAGAAAAATCCACTCAAAGAATTAAGAATTTTATTCTGAACTGAATAAACTGAATAACTGAAAAAAAATCTCCAATGAGGAGGAAAGAAGTATTATATCCAAAAAAATGCATGAAAAACTTCAGATATTATTTAGTGAAATGACCAAACATATCTCTGGAAAGTTGCTGGTGAAACTTACCTTCTGACCTTTAACAGAGAAGTGGTGAACTAGAGGTGTAGACTGAGATACACATGGCTAATATATTGATTTATGTATTTCTTAATTACTAGGGAGTATGACTGGGGTGATAAGGAAAAACTATTCAGTGGGAAATGATAGGCCACAAGCAAATATTAAACACTTAACTATTTGCTACTCAATGTACTAAACACTCAGGGATAAAAAAGAAAGGCAAAAGCAGAGTCCCTGCCCTCAAGGAGATAACATTCTAATAGATACTAAATATAAATACATGTAAATATAATTATACATAATGTATAATAACTATATATAATATATTATATATAGAATAACTATATGTAAGATATAAACTCAATAGGTTTGTTATTAACATCTGAAGAGAACAGGCAAGTTCTCCTGCAAAAGGTATAATGTGAGCTGAATATTTTAATATTTTATTTTTTCCAATTACATGTAAAAGCACATAAAGAGGTGCTGGAAAGGATTGAGGGCAAGTGCCTTCATGAAATAATAGTGTGTGTTAGGAATTCACCAATCAGAAAAGTGTCCCTGATAGGGAGAACTTTTCTCCAGAGTGGCAAAGTGTAGAAGTTCAGAAATGATGGGAATTTTGCTGGGAATGGCTGCTTTAAAGGTTGAATTTAGTGGCAGGAAACCACCAGTCTTGGCTACCAAAGAAAAGCTATGAGGTTTCCTTAAGAAAGCTTTATCTGGACCTTGTGATAAGGGCAAAAAAAAAATTTTTTAAACCAAACCTTTAAAGAAGTAACAGGAATGAAAGTGAATAATGAGGGAGAAACCAAGCACAGCACACCTATACAAGAGGAAAAAGAAATTCTTTGCTGGCCCCAACTAATGATTCCCTGACATCTCCAATCATCAGACTAATTGACCAGAAACCTTAAGCTCATTTTGCTTTCCATTTCTTGTCAGAGCCTCTAAGCAAAAGAGAAGGTGCAAATAATCTTCTGAAAATTCAAACAAAAAATACAGACAATAAGCAAACAATGGGAGTTTTGCCCTAATTCTCTAAACTGAGAAGTCCCAGTCAGTGGAGCTGCATTGTCCAGTCCTGTCTTCCAAAGAGGCTCTAAATTTGAAAGTTTTGTCAGTGGAGTTCAACCCTGTTATTCCCAAGATGCCTCTGCTATCTCTCTTAAAAGAGATAAAGAGAATTTCGTTAAATCTGTACCAGGACCATGGTTGCTGCTAATGAACATCTGGCCCAATCTGGCCAAAGAAATGGCATGTCTTATATTTTCCTTTGTCCTTCAGCCAACCAGTATATGACATATGCTTGGTAAAGTCTGGCTTTATACCAAGAAATAAAAAAAGAAAAATCGTTTCCCATAAATTATTTTGTAAAATTCATAGCATTACACTAACACAGTGATTTTCAAGCCACTGAAACTAAGCATTGTTAACCACCCTTTCCCTCAATTCTCTACTCGCTTGTATTGTTAACAATCAACACTTTCCTGGTTCTCCTCTTTTTCCCCTGCCTCCTTATCTCTGTCTCTATCTCTGTCTCTCTGTCTATCTTTGTCTCGCTTTCTCTCTTTCTGCCTCTGTCTCTGTCTCTCCCTCCCTTCTCTCTGTTTCTATCTCTGGCTCTCTGTCCCTCCCTTTTGGGGTTTTTTCCTGATTCCTTTTCCAGTCCCTTAAAGACAACATTCCGACAGGTGCTAGCCTTGGGCCCCCTTTTTATACTCTTAATCTACTCTCTACCCTTTGTAAATTCATCCATTCTGGTGCCTTGATTTATCACAATCACAGGATCCAAAAATTCATAATTGAAAAGGACCCCAGAAATCATCTAGTCTAAGACATACCTGAAAGGAATCCCTAATATGAGTAGTCTGAATTCAGCCTCTGCTTTAAAGACCTTCAAGGAGGAGAAACCCACCGTTTCTTACTTTGGGACAGCTTTCATTATTAGGAAAGTTGGTGGTGATTGATGCATTTTTTGACACAGAGTCTAAATTTTCATCTTTGTCATTTTTATTTATTGCTCCTATTTCTGAATTCTAGGGCCAGGAAGAACAAATGGAATCAATCTTCCATAGGAACACAGCTATGATGCTTACCCTGAATCTTCTTTTCTCCAAGCTAAACAACATCAGTTTCTTCTGCTGCTTAACATATAATAAGTCACACCGAATGAATGAATCCATGATTGAAAAGGCAGTTATTAAGCACTTACTGTGCCAAGCACTTTGTTAATCTTTAGGAATACCAATACAAAAGATAAAGATTTTCATAGGGAAATAAAAAGAGTAGAGGCCATGGAAGGGCACCATGATCAGGAAAATTTCAGGGATGCTTTAGTGATGTCATTGGAGAGTAAATGAACACATATTATCCAAAAGCAAGAGCAGTTTGTTTGATCATGGTTTATGAATTCAGAACTGGGAGGAGGTAGGGGAGGAGGGAGAGCAGGGCAGGGAGAAAAAGAAAGAAGGATAGAAGTGCGAGATGGATGAGGCAGTTAGTTAGAAAGGCTGGAAGGAGATAACTTTAAAGTCAGGAGTAAAAGATTTAGGAATAGATTACAATACAACATATACAAAGAGATTTCCAAGTTTATAAAGTTTATATCAGCCTAAAGTTCATAAACCTTTGTTATTGTGAGTTTTTAATTTGATAACTGTTTTGATATAAATTTTTTTCCTTTGTAATTCTATACATTTTATTTTATACATTAAAAAACATTATTTTTAAGTGTTAGGTTCATAGGTTTCATCAGACTACCAAAGCAATCAGTGACAAAGAAGAGGTTAAGAATTGCTACATCAGAAGCTCCCTACATTACTGAAATTATGGAGATGAAAAAACATATATGTATATGTAGATACACACACATACATATACACATACTCACACACAAAGAGAGATGAACAGAGACACCCCATTCTACTCCACTGCAATGCTTTTGGTAGGCAACCAGTTGCCTTACCATTATTCCCTAAGGTTTTGGGGGTCTTGCCATCTCTACTATCACCCTTCTTGCCTATGTTCAGTCTTGCCTTTCATCAAAAGTTCTCCGTTATGTATTATCTTCCCAATTTATGCCCATCCATAATTACAATCCATAATTACATCATAGACAATCTCAATCCATGATCATATCATTGGGTGTCAGGTTCTTAAGAAGACAACATAGCCAGTTTTCAATGAGTTTTTTGAACTTTATCCCACAAGTTTTTATTGTTCTTCTCCAAGGATCCATGTGAATTCCTCTTTGTCAAAGTCCAGTTTAAAATGCACAATTGTGGGCAAGCCTCCTGTGATGATAACTTCACATTTCAATCCTTCTTCCCTTTGACCACATGACATCTCAGAACTCAATATGAACCCACCTGCTTTAGCAGGTGTAAGAAATGTTTACATTTCTTTCTAGATGGTCTGAAGTTTCTTCATGGGTACACAACATTCATCTCTAACCAGATCCCCAGGGGCCAAACTAGATTTTTTCATCTTTACCACTTAACTGTAGCTAATCTAGGATTTTTCTACAAAAGGAAAAATTAGGCAATGACATTGATTAATGTACAACTCTGGTGATATGTAAATAAGAGATACAGTCTAATTTGTGAATTTTTATACCCCTAAAGAAGGGAGTGGATCAACTATGATTGAGTACTAAGTTCAGTTCTGAGCATCATCTTTTAAGGAAGCAGGATAGTAAAAGGTCATGAGTTCAAGGAATGGAATAAAAAAGTATTTCTTAACTGTTTACTAAATATAAAGCACTACATTAAGTATTGGAAATATAAGCGTGGAAAGGAAGCAGCAGTCTCTGTTCTCAAAGAGCTCACATTCTAATTGGGAGATAACATTCTTGTTCCTGTTCATTTCATGACAGATGGAAAGGCCAGGTGGTACTTAGACAGGTAAAATATTAGCTTGTGATCTCCTGGGGGAGCAAAGAATGTTTTTACCTTTTTTCGTAACCCTTGTGCGTAGCAATTGCCTGGCGTAGAATAGGCAATAAATGTTCCTTGACTTGTTAACTTGACTTGAATAAAGTAGAGGGTCATATGGCAAGACTCCAAGGACTTTTGGAGAGTAATGGCCAAGCAGATGGTCTCCTACCAAGTATGGATATAAGGGTTAGAGTGAAATGGGGCCCTAAGATATTTCAGGGTTTTTATTCAACTAACAGTGGATATTTTTTGCATGATGGAAATTGAGCAATGGAGAATTGAGGGTTGGTTGACTAAGGAAAAGGTCAATGCCTCCCGTCAGTGGCTATAGACATCTTACAGTTTCTCACCGGTAGATTAGAGGAGGAAGGGAAATCCCAGTCAGTAGTCATGCAATATGAGACTCACTTGAAAAACTGGGTTTTTAGCCTGAAGTAAAGAAAACTAAGGAGAGGCAGGAGAGCTGTCTTTAAGTATCTGAAGAACCATTACATGGAAAATGAATTAAATGTGTTCTGTTTGACCCCCGAGGCTTAAACCAAGACTAACGGATAAGATATGGAAAAAAAACAAATTTAGGTTTAAAAAAAGAAAAAAATTCCTAATAGTGAGTGGACTGAGTTGCTTTGTAAGACGATGGGTTCTTCATTATTGGAGGACATCATTAAGGGGGGGGGTCACCACTTTTTGAGGGTGCTACAGAAGATATTAGGGCAGCTTTGTGGTGTGGTGGATAAAGTGCCAGGCCTAAAATCAGGAAAACTCATCTTCCTGAGTTTAAATCCTGCCTCAGATACTTCCTAGCTTTATGACTCTGAACAAGTCATTTCACTCTGTTTCCTCAACAGTAAAATGATGTGGAGAAAGAAACGGTAAACCACACCATTCTTTTTGCCAAGAAAACCCCATATGAATCACAAAAAAAATTGGATTTGTATAAAATGAACTGGAGAAGGAAATGACAAACCATCTGTGCCAGGAAGACTCCAAATAGGATCATCAAGAGTCAAACACAACTTAACAATGGAAGAAATTGGGCTTTTCTAGGAAGGGGATAGAACAGATAATCCGTGATTCCATAACAATACCATCCCCAGTTCCTTTCTTCCAAGTGAAATAATATTTGTTCATTTAAAATATAACTAAGAATGTTACTCTGAAATTGATCAGTTATAGAAGCTTTTTATAACAGCTTTTAACCAACAAGAATATTTGTAACCTTATAATCAGTTTCCATTATCTTCCTAAGTAATGTAAAATGTGTGTTCTAGGATCCTTAAAATATTCATTCTTCCCTGCAAAAAGAAGAATTTTAACCCAGTAAGGGCTTCCCCTTTCTTTAAGCCTATCAGCACTCTACCAGGCTCTTTATTAGTGTTCATCAATGTTCTGATTTATTCACAAAATCTATTAACGGACTAATTCACCGTCTGCAGCTAATATAGTTTCCCTTAAAATATATTGTTTCTGAAGTAACAGACAAATGTCAGGCTTAAGTGATCACAGAGAATGAGGCAATTCCTTTCATATCTTCTAAAAAATGATTACAGCCAAATCTGCTTTGCCAAAATGCCTCCGCCCAGTACATTTGGGTTTTGTTTTCTTGGCTTAAGCTCAGGCACTTGATTTTTTGCAATTAGAGAAATATTTGACCACGATAAATCTCCCCATCTGTGCCAGATTCTCCCTTCTCCTGCCCCTCCAACCTATCATTCTTTTTTTTTTTTTTAAGACAAAGGACATTCTGCTGAGAAATCAGCTTTTTCCAGGGTTCACATTGCCTGGGAGGCCACTAGTGACAATCTCATCCACATATGGGATATGACTGAAATCTCAAGGCTCCTCTACCTCTGGTATGAAGACCCCAGCCCCACACTCCCTTCAAATAAAAATTGAAAAGAAATCCTTCCACCCAATTTGAAAGTCCCCACCCTTTTTTATCGCCTCCCCCTTCCACAAATACACACATGAACACTGAGAGATGGCCTTTCTAGACACACCCTTGGCATGGTCTTGTGGCAAGTATCCTGTAAATTTACAACAATCCAAATGGCCCTTCCACATAAATCCAGTCACAAAGAATGTAGCAGGGGCTGAATGCACTGGGAAGACAATGGAGCAATTGTATTTGTATGTATAAATACATGTGTGTATGTATGTATGATGTATGATACTAGATACATACATATTATATGTATACACATACACACACATATATACATATACTCTTACCTACAGATGCTTCTTTAAAAACATTTTTTCCTCTTTTGTAACTCTGAACCCTCCAAGATATCTTGGAGTATACTGGGCTAGATTTTTTTTTCTTAAAGGACCAGGCTTTAAACCAAAACCATTCTGATTCTAATTGACCACCAATATTCCTAGGCTAAGCCCCATTTGGCCATTTTTGGATCCAGTTTGACTCAGATTGAATGTAAATAGCAATCATTTCTGCTTTGTCCAAAAATCCTGCGGGTCTTCCCCTCTCAGATTCATTCATTCATTCATTTATTTAGATTTTTTTTTTTGGGGGGGGGGAGAGGAGATTCTTTGCCTCAATTGCTACCTAGCCTTAGTCACTGAATGAGTTAAGCTTCAGTCAAACTGAGACCTATTAAAAACTTTAACTTAAAAAGGCCATGGTCTCCCACTAAATCTAAGGCCATCTCTATCTGACCACTGAACCCAGATGGTTCTGGAGGGGAAAGTAAGGCAGGGGTTCTTGCAAGGCTCTCCCTGACTGAAATCCAGTTCACTTGCCAGGCAGGTATTCCCTGAGCAAACA